>NC_056726.1:972716082-972823582 GCF_019279795.1 Protopterus annectens | reverse complement strand
GAGATACATCAGGAGGGGCTCTGCACTACAGTCTATAAATCTGCCTCAAGATTTTTGGTTTTTGTGTCATGCTGCACAACACAGCATTACACAAACAGTTGTAGCAGCAAGTGAACATCTTAGTAGAACTTTCCATACCAGTTATACCAGTAGCAGAATGACAGAGTGGAGATTCGGGTCTGCAACATGCAGCAGCAGGTCCATAGCCTAAAAAAGGTTATAATGATGGTGATATAAACTAGAGTAAATGATTTATCGTGTAAGACACTGACTTTAACTCTAGCTAACATTTTAATTCTTGTTTTCTTCTTTCTGTGAGTTGCAGACAGAATCACATAAGTTTTGTTGTCATATACAGTGCATGGTAAAATGGAAAATATTTCCTTTCCAACAGAATCCTGTATGTTTGTGGTTGTGTGTGAGTATGTTTCTGCATATGCACATATACATATCATTACATATTTACAATAATGTATATTTTGGATATAAAAGTACATTCTGTAACAACAATTACATATCCTACAGTATCTATGAAACATTAGGTGGAAGAACTATTATACAACAAAAATGTAAAAGAAATGTGTACATACTAATAATGAAACAAATACAAAACAATTTAACAGACAGTTCATTTTCTAGGTGTAATAATGTCCTCCAGGGCGAGTGGTACAGTGAACTAATGGACCTTCTAAGGATACGGAGGCCCTCCATTATCTCACAATACTCCAAGTCATTCTTTATTTTCCTGTAATGCCCACTTTGTTGGGAATCATTGCTTGCATAATTATGGGCCCAATTCAGAAGGGTTACCAGAATGTATATTCTTTCTGTACATCTCGCTGTGACCTTTCCTCATTCAGTAGCAGTCCCACTATGGTGCATTTGCTCAAAGATATATAGCACTAATGTGAGCCATGTCTGCAAATGTCCTAAATGCTAAGGAGACATTCTGGGAGACAGGCATATTCTAGTTAGCCATGTGCTGCCCCCAGAACTGCCATCAGTAAGGCATTTATTTACACAGCTAAGTGATTACTTAGCACAGCTGTTCCTGGCCTATTGCTGTTCTGACAACACAGGGACAGGTATGAGGTATGTGTGCATGTGCGTGTGCGTGTGTGTGTGTGTGTGTGTGTGTGTGTGTGTATGTGTGTATGTGTGTGTGTGTGTGTGTGTGTGTGTGCGCGCACGTGTGTGTGGCATGTGCATGTGCGTGCATGCGTGTGTGTGTGTGTGTCTGTGTGTGTGTGTGTGTGTGTCTGTGCTAGCACCATGCTGCACTACCACTGATAACTACCTCTGGAAAGTGCTGATCTGCACTGATGGTAGTTAACAGCGATTCAGAGACACACAAATTAGCCAGTAATGAGGTCTCTCCTCATTGTGGCTAATTTGTCTCTGAATTGCAAAATACTGCATCATGGAAACAGAGCCTTTGAATCCTCAAATGTGTTTTGGGTAAAGTTAACAGAAAATAGTAATTGAAAACAAAAAAAAATATTAATATACAAAAACTAGTACATATCACAATTCCTATGTAGCAAGAGTTCAGGGATGTCAGTTGAGAAGAAAATTCAGTACAAAGACACAAAGATGTGAAGAGCATTTCCTAGAAAAGCTGGAGGTGATCAGAATAAAAAACATAAATAATTACAATATATTATAGGCTATAGTAATATGGGGATTACCACCAGCAAACCATATATAGCAAAACAAATGTGAAACAGTTTACAAATCAGTGGTTGTAATAAAGCACATATTACAGATAGTACAGCAGGTATTA
This sequence comes from Protopterus annectens, assembly GCF_019279795.1. Taxonomy (NCBI): domain Eukaryota; kingdom Metazoa; phylum Chordata; order Ceratodontiformes; family Protopteridae; genus Protopterus; species Protopterus annectens. Next base: position 972,821,799 of record NC_056726.1, on the reverse strand, counting down.
CAGATAGTACAGATTCAATTGTGAAAGAAAGTTTTTTACTGCTTGAAAATTTGAAAATGAATTAAATGCTTTTGGCTGGGATAAGACAAGGTAGTCTTGTCAGCAGTGGTAACTATAGTGAAATTAAATTAATTATTCCCAGTATCTTCTTTTAAGCAGCTGTACAGAAGCAAGCTCTCCCTGACTCTGGCTATGTGTTCCTTTAAACAGGAGTAGTCATTAGCCATTCATTTGCCTTTTAACCTATTCACGAAATAAATTAAGTTCATGTGAAATTTAGTAGCAGGCTAGGTGCACAGATGATTCTAAGCCTCATAAGTAAATGCTGAATTTCTCTCAAACAATACAATGCAGACTTCCTTTTCATGTATGTTTATAATTCTATCCATGTCATATAGTGTTTTTGTAAACATTTTCAAGTTCAAAGACTGACAGATGCAAGTTTATAAGCTGACAGAAAGTGCAGTTGTGTAAAATCTTACCATAACAGTAGATGCCCTTTTCTTTACGGCTGCAATACCTAAAACAACCAGTATACAAAAGCCTAATGATCTGTACCCCATGCTTCACATTTATGCTCCCTGCACAGAACATAGGGCATAAAAGGGATGTACAGACGCAACTACCCAGAACTGAATTGCCCCAGAAGAGAACAGTCTCCATAGGACAAAGTAGTCCATGTACACCCAGAAGGAAAACGTGCAGAAGAAAAAGTGGAAACTCTCAGCAAGAAGGGAATCTAAAACAAAAAACAGAACAAACAAGAGGGGGTAGGAGGGAGGGAGCAAATACTGTAACAGTGAAAAGAAGACATCTACTGTTATGGCAAGATTTTGCACAACTATAGCATGTCCTTCTATATCACTGTTGCAGTATCCAAAAAGGAAGCGAGAGCAAAAAAGGTTCAAGAAACAGAATGGGAGGTGGAAGGCTGAGAATACCTCTCAACAGACCCACCTAAAATGGTTTCAGCAAAACCTGCTCTGGCCCTAGAAACTATATCCAACTTATAATGCTTAGTAAAGGTATGCAATGAAGACCAAGTAGCTGCTTCAAGGATGGAATTGGTGCCAAACCCCTTGAAGAAGGTACCAGAAGAGGCAACCACCCTAGTGGAATGAGCTCTAACAGAAGTTGAGAGAGATTTGCCCTGAAAAGAATAACAAAAAGAAATGGCCTTAGATATCCAGGAGGAGATGGTTTGCTTAGAAGCAGCCAACCCCAATGTCCTGGCATGAAAGGAAACAAAAAGCTGATCAGACTTATAAATGGCCTTAGTTTTATCCAAATAGCACCTGAGCTGTCTGTACAAATTCAAGGTATGCAGGACCCTCTCACTAGCAGACTGAGGAGAAGAAGAAAAAAAGGAAGGGAGTGGCACTGACTGATTCATAGTTAACTCATTTACTACCTTTTTTGTGTTGATTAATTTGGCTTTCTCCTTTGCATAAATATTGCACCATATCAGATCTCTCCTTTCCCATGTTCTTATTTCTTTTTATACCTTTCAAATGTCTCTAAATTGTGTTCTTTAAATGGGACTGGGATTCATGGCCTTTTCTAGTCCATTGCTTCCTCTTGCAAGAATGCATGTATGGAGGCTTTGATGATACCTGAAGTAATTTTGGTTGCAGCATTGTCACCCTCTGGATTTTAGTGTACCTGTCCTCAAAAAAGAATTTGAGTGGTGGATTCAACCATATGCTCTCAACCCAGGCCAGCCCTATCAGCCTTCAGTCACTTCTCAAGAACTGTTCACTGATGCCCCTGACATGGTGTGGAGGACTTATTTTGGTCACCAGAATGTTCAGGGCCTCTAGCTTCCACATCAGCAGTTAGACTATATCAACATGAAAGAGATGGCAGCCCTGATTCTGGCCCTTCAAGCTTTTCACCCCTGTGTTCTCTCCAGGCCCTCTGATGGTTTATAAGGACAAAACCACAGTGATGTGGTATGTCAGCAAGCAGGGAGGCACAAAATCTTACTTCCTCTGCAGGCTGGTTCTTCAGATCTGGGAGGTGGTTGTCAGTTATCAGTTAACTCTTCAAGCAGTATACATTCCTTCAGAACACAATCTAGTGGCAGAATCTCCGAGCAGGTCCAAAACACAGGCTCATGAATGAATGCTTCACAGACATGTGTTTCTGGACATTGTCATTTGGTGGGGTATTCCTTATGTAGATCTTTTCTGCCTCCCCCCTGAACAGTCATGCAAAGGAGAAAGACAAACTAATCAATGCAAAAAGAGCAGCACCAAAGATATTTGAAGAGAACCACAGGCAAAGACATCCGGATATGGAAAATTTCACAATACAAAAAAATAAGAAAATGAAGATGAAAAGTAGAAAAGAGGATTAGTAATATAGAAGTTAAGGAAACAGAAACTGAGGTTATGGATTACCTGCAAAATGAAGGATTTAGTGTAGAAAATTAAACTCAGATGACAACACAAAAGGATACAGCAATGGACACACAGATTAAGGAGAAACCAGTAGAGCAGGAAGCATCTAATTAGCTGATATATGAAAATAATTTGGAGCCTACCACAGGAAACTAGTACAAAGGTTAAATTTGAGCTATACAGCAAGGAAAAGAACAGGAAAGTGTGGCAACTTGTTGGGGAGTGACAGACCAGTGATTTCCCATATGAAAAGCAATAGATGATGCAGAGTGAAACTGAAGAGAACGTGGCACAGGAAGAAGCTCTGGAACTTTCTATAGAATGCCTGCAGGAAATGGTGAACAAAGAATGTGCCCTCAGTTTAGAAGACAATGATCTAAGAGAAGAGTCGCTTGATTTAATAGAGATGGATAGGCATATTAAGATCTGTGAAAGAAATAGACTGCAGAAGGTCAATAAAACCCAAAAAGTTAGAGGTTTGATAAAATAAATGAACACAATGATTAGGACAGTCCATAGAGATTCAGGCAATATAAGAGAAGTAAATCGGATACATTCCTGTGCAGCCAAATTAATAACTGATAAAGTCCTACCACAACAACACAGGGTAGTGAGGGAAAGGAAGGGGAGAAATCGAATGCCATCATGGAAGTACTGAATAGAGAAAACTATAAAGCAATTAAGACAAGAAGTGTCACTGTTAGAAGAGTATAGAAGAGGGAACAGATCAACAAAAATACTCAGAAAAATAGACATGATAAAAGCAATGTGCAGTATTATAATGGATCAGGATTTATCATGCACTATCGCAAATAATAAACTAAAAATATCAGCACAGGCAGAAAACTTAGAAGATACACAGATAAATATAAAGGAAAAGTACAAAATAAGCAATTTATTGATGACCAAAAAAGTTTTACAGAGAATTGGGAAACAAAGTAAAAGGAATTGAAGACCACAATAAAAAGAAAAATAGATACATTTTTAAGAAATGTTTATGAAGATCCTGTGAACATAACAAAGATGCTAAATGGATAGAAGAAGGAAAAGAAAAAATAAGAAGTTCAAATGTACAGGATATGAAATGGGATGAAGCAACAGCTAGAGAGATTTAAACAAAGTTAAGAAAGCCTCTATGTGGAAAATCCCAGGTCCAGATGCAGTTTCTAACTTCTGGCTAAAAGTAATAACATCTTTGCATGAAGATTTAGCCATGAGTAAGAGCTATTTATATGTGTACCCCAAACAGACACCAGCCTGGCTAACAGGAAAAACATTGCTCCTATTTAAGAGTGAACTTGCAAGCTACCCTAAAAAACGTAGACCAGTAACTTGCCTTCCAACAGTGTATAAATTATACATTGGAATTGATGCTGACAGAGTTTATAGTCATTTAGAAGAAAACTCAATTATGGCAATAGAACAAAAGGGTAACAAAAGAAAGTCATATGGAACAAAGGACCATTTGTTGTTAAATAAAGTCATAGCTGAGAACTGTAAAAATGGGAAGAATCTATGTATGGCATGGATAGACTACAAAAAAGCATTTGACAGTATCCCACATTCATGGATAAAATAATGCTTACCAATGTATAAGATGCACCCTACAGTGATAAACTACATCACATTGATCATGAAAAAGTGGCAAACCACTCTGAAGTTAAGCCATGGTAAAGGACAAATTATCATTCCAAGGATAAAAATCAAAAGGGGGATATTCCAGGGTGACTCTCTGTCACCACTGATCGTTTGCCTTGCCCATTACCCATTAAGCTGTTTGCTTAACAGACTAGGCCATGGCTATAATTTGGCTCCCAGAAAACAACAAAGTGTAAAGCCTTCTCATTCTTCTTTGCTGATGATTTAAAACTGTATAGCTCATCAGATGAGGAACTGAACGCACAACTGCAAGTAGTCAAAACATTTTCAGATGATATAAGAATGTCATTTGGTCTTGATAAATGTGCAAAAGCAACCTTTAAAGCAGGAAAGCTGCAGCACCAAGAAAACATCAGTTTGGGACAAGAATGTGATATAAAAGAACTTGAGCAAGAGGGAGTGTATAAATATTTGAGAACTAATGAAGGATCAACAATAAAACATGAACAAATGTAAATAAAACTCATCAAAGACTTAAATTAATCCTGAAAACAGCACTGACATCTAGGAACAAAGCTCAAGCTATAAACTTTCTTGTTTTATATAAGCTCCGAGTCTGCACCATCATGGACTGCCGCGTAGTGGTAGTTAGCATTGGTGGTTAAAGTAGCAAACATTTTGCTTGTTAAATTTTCCCTTAGCACTTTGCTTGTGGTCCTCCAGAGGTTTTTTATGGCTCAGCTCTACTCTCAGGCAGACCACTAAGCCTAGCCTCAGAGGTACCAACACACCTCTGACTCACTAGCCATTCCTAAGAGCAATCTCTCTTTGGCCATATAAATTTACCTAACACTATTGGTGTACAATTTCTGACAGTTTCTCCAGCCAGCTTAGTTGACATGGGCATCCTGAGACAGTATAGTAACATTTTCATGTTCACCGACAACCCTCTGCTCCTTGGCCACACAAACTCAACATGTGAGAGATGCAAAGATATTAAAAACCTTGAATCCATGCTCTGACACACACCAGTCAGTACATATGTTTGCTCAAAGCTGCAGTGAGTTAGGCCCTCTGGCATTGCTCTGCTGTTAGACTGGAAAAATATGTGCTTATTTACAACTGTTTTCTGCACTTCTGATTTACTAAAACATTTGTTGCATATTTGTTTAAACTGTGCAGCTGTTTTTTAGACTTAGTGAATTCAGTCCTTACCTCTGTTGTGATCTTTGTCTCATTTTTGTTTGCCTGTTCTGTTCTATTTACTTGTTGCTGTACTTGACAAACACTAGCATAGAGTGGAATACTGAATTTAATTCTTACCTCTGTTCTGATTTTGTGCATCCCACCCACCCGCTGTTGTGGTATTAAAATTTGGTCACTTTGAGTTGCCCACCTCTAGTATAAATTTGATAGTAGACACTCCCCCTAGTCCCATTACAATAGCTCATTCTACTGTGTACAGTGAAATAAGTTCTGAAGGCCCACCCTTTAGCTTCTTAACCTTGAATTACCTTCTGTTTCCTCACTTTCTACTAAAAAAAATTGTGCGTCTTTCTACTACTTTTTGCTGCTTGCACTTAGTTCAACTGCATTTAGTTTGTTGCATTTATTAGTGCTTGTTGATAGCCTTATTAAATTGATGACAGTATTCTACTGAACTTGGGTGGACACGGTGGTGCACCGGTTAGCGTTGCCACCTCACAGCAATAGGTTCTCCAGTTCGATTCTCAGCTGGGGTGCCTTCTGTGCGGAGTCTGCATGTCCTCCCTGTGGTGGCGTGGGTTTCCTCTGGGTCCTCCGGTTTCCTCCCACATCCCAAAGACATGCAGTAGGTGGATTGGACACTCTAAAATTGGCTGTGTGTGTGTGTGTGTGTGTGTGTGTGTGTGTGTGTGTGTGTGTGTGTGTGTGTGTGTGTGTGTGTGTGTGTGTGTGTGTGTGTGTGTGTGTGCCTTCTGTGGAAGGTTGGGCGCCGGGCTGGCAACTCGACCCGTAAAACTCTACTGCCAATCATGAGCAGACAGATGATCCACTGTGGCGACTCCTAACTGGGAAAAGCCGAAAGAAGAAGAATTCTACTGAACTGCTGCTTTATTTGAGCTGTTTTTACTGTTGTAATTGTGAGCTATGTTATCACATTTGCACTGTTTTAAAACAGTTTACTGATTAACTATCTTTCATTGCAATCTACTGCAATTCATTACTGTTTAACTGCATTTTACTGCATTTCGTTGCTGTTTAACTGTATTTTTTCATTATTTCATTTATCTGTGCTTCTTTGTGAGTTTTTACTGTGTTCTTAACCTTAAATTGAATAGCATAGTCTAGATACAGGTTTGCTGCATCTGCACTGTTTTTAACCCTTTATGAGGTATTCCAGCTACTAAGTTTCCCTTAGTAGCACTTGTGTGACACCTAGTAGTACTACTCTTAGACCTTCCACCCTTTACCCTCTTAGCTCTCTCTGGCCTCTCTCCCTCAGCTTCTGACAAATATGGATGGACAATTTCCTATGTTTTCTCCTGCCAGTCTGGTTGATATGGGCATCCTGAGATAGTGTAGCAACAGCCCCATATACATGGACAGCTCTCTACTCTACTACCACCTAGGAACACAATTTGTGAGAGATGCAATTACATCACGAACCTAATCATTGCTCTCTCCCCCACAAGCCAGTATATCTGGCACTGAGAAGGTTGTCAACACAAACACCACACCTCAAACACCACCCACACCTACACAACACACCCCTACATATGCGGAGGCCCTCATCAAAAACTTACCCAAACAAAAGAAACCTCCAAGGCAAAAACACACGCAAACTCCAGTGCACACCACACCACACACCATAGTCCACACACCTGCGTCTTACAGCCACTAAGGCCTAAACATAAACCCAACATATTTGTCATAGGAGACTCCATTGTGAGACACACAGATGTGCCTCTCACCAGGCTGGATATGGAGAGAGTCACGATTAGTTGTTTGTCAGGTGCCAGAATCCACCTTATCACCCATGCACTCAAGTCTCTCAATAGGTGCTGTAATGAATATGTCATAGTCCATGTTGGCATGAATGACTTGAGACATACCTCCCTGGACTATATGAAGAGAGACATGATCGAGCTCGCTGAATCTGTGTTCCAGGCAGGTATGTTCCTAGCCTTATGCAGCATTCTACCATCACCTAGCTGCAGAGAGCACCCCAGCCATACCATGTTACTCATCCACTCATGCATTCAGACCCCAAACTGTGAGCAGTAAAGTAAAAAGAGGTGGAGTTGCAATATATATATATATATATATATATATATATATATATATATATATATATATATATATATATATATATATAAAACATACATACCTCCAGGCTGGTCAAATAGTATGATGCACAGGAGACACTCCAGGTGTAGTTAACAATTAACAAGACCCCTATTCAAATCATAGCTAGCTATAGGCCTCCAACTCTCACTTAAGATGCCCAATCCACCAATCTGGACCTCTTTGAATCTATCAAGATTCAACCTTTTACCCTGATCCTGGGCGACTTTAACTAACCAACCATAAATTGAAAGAAATACTCATGCCAAAACACAAATGCACAGAGATTCCTTGATTTCGTCAATGCAAATGCCTTAGACCAGTTGGTCGACATCCCCACAAGAGGTGAAAATATCTTGGACTTGGTATTAACCAACATGAGTAACCACTGCATCATCCCTACAATGTCATGATCCCTGGTAAGATCCAACCACAAAGTGGTCACTTTTGAAGTCACCATTTCCCCCTGAACCCCCCCCCTCCCCCAGCTAGGGTAAAAAAAAAAAACTTCTCCAAAGCTGATTGCAACCTCCTGAGGAAAGGTATAAACAGCTTCACAGCTCCCCCCCCCCATAGTAACTAGCACATATATCCAAACCTACACCAAAGTATTTTATGAGCATTTATATAGCTGCATGGAATCAGGATACCGAACAGGGTGATATCCTCCTCGAGGAAGAATAGACCTGCCTGGTGGACATCTACAATAAATAAACTCTATAATAAAAGGAAAAAATGCTATCCAGGACCAAGAAGGAGCAGGTGCCTAATTGGAAGCAAGCTCTCCTTAGCCTGAACAAGCAAATAAGGGCACTAGTGAAACCCTCCAAAGCAAACTTTGAGTCCAAACTGGCCACATCTACTAAAGACAATCATAAGGCCTTCTTCACATATGTCCACAATCTGAAAGGAAGCAGCCAGATCTGCTCAGAACTGGTAGTCAAGGACCCCACATACACAAATGCTGTAGATATAGCCAATCGGATGGCAGACAGGTTCAGTCAAAACTTCAACCATCTGTCCCCCCCAACAGTAAAACAGGATATCCCCAGTACCTGCCCCCCTCCCCTTATCTCTAGGGAGCAAGTCATCACTGCCCTCAAAAGGGCAAAAAATACCGCCTCCATGAGTCCCGATAACATCCTAGGCTGCATCCTACATGAACTCAGGCAGGAACTTGCATCACCATCAGGCACTCTATTCAACCAAAGCCTGAGTACCAGCTTTGTTCCAGCCGAGTGGAGGACAGCCACTGTCATCCCTTTGCACAAAGGTGGAGTGTCCATCGATCCAGGAAATTATAGGCCCCTCAGCCTAACTAGCCTGATCTGCAAGGCCATGGAGCAGAATATCATGGACCTCATTAGCAAGGACATTGGCAGCCAGCAAACACTCAATCCACATGGGTCTATATTAGAAGACTGAATGTTTAGGTGATCAAACACCTAAACATCGATCTTCTAATATCAAAAGCAAAAAATGGCAAACGGCTGATTTAACACAGGGAAAGATTTCCCTTGGCCGTTCACCGGGATTTGCTATTTCCCTACTTTTGAGTGATCTCACAGTTGGTATTTTAGTTAGGGGGGTGTGGGGACATAGCCCCCCATGTCGGGGGTGTGGGAGGGGGTGAAGCCCCCCAGTTAATTTAGATGTAAAGTAATGTTTTTTGTGTTGTGGCCGAGGGATGTGTTTCCCTGGGATGTTCAACATTGTGCAGTTCGATATTAGAAGATCGATGTTTAGGTGTTCGATCACCTAAACAGTCAGTCTTCTAATATAGACCCAATCCACACAGTTTGGTTTCATCAAGGGGAGGTCATGCCTGTTAAATTTGGTCGATTTCTTTGAGACAGTCACCAAAGTCATGGACGAGAAGAAGACTGTGCACACTGCCTACCTTGACCTGACCAAAGCCCTTGATATTATTCCCCACTCAGGTATAATAGATAAACTCTCTCAAGTAGGCATCGATCCATATGTTACCAGACGGGTAGCAGACTGGCTTACTGATAGAATCCACCTAGTCAAAATAGGGGAAGCCACCTCAAGCAGTAGACCCACAAAAAGCGGTGTACCCCAGGGATCAGTCTTGGGGCCTCTGTTGTTTGCAATATAATTTTCTGAGTTGCAGGCCAAAACCAGTGGGCTATGGCTGACCAAGTTTGCAGATGACTGCAAGCAGGGCACTGTCATCAATTCCCCTAGTGATATGCACATCATCCAAGAGGGTCTCTCCCAAATGACTGGTGTCAGAAACATGGCCTCAAACTGAATGCCAAAAAATGCATCATCATCCCCTTTGGAAAGAGTGACATTCCCAAAAATTATCACATTTATATAATTTATAATAAGGTCCTAAGCATGCAATCACTTGTGAGGGACTTGGGCACCCAGGTGGATAGCAAACTGACTTTTGACTACTATATTTCCTCCATTGTACATAAAGATTTCACATGGCCTCCCTCATTAATAAGAGTATCTCATCCAGGAACAATGTGGTCATAACATCTCTGTATTCTTTCCTTATAAGACCCAATATTGAGTACAATGCTCATTTCAGCATGTACCTCACAAAGCACATGCAGCAGCTGGAGAGACCACAGAGGTTCCTCATCAAGAGAATCCAGGGCCTTAAACATCTACCCTACACAGATAGGCTAAAAGCCCTGTCCCTTTACTTAGTCTCCCACAGACTCCTCAGAGGTGACCTCTGTCTGGCATGGAAAGCAATCTCAGACCCAACCTTGATGGGACTGCTACATATCCGCAAGTCAAGCTCCACTCAAGTAACCCACGCCGTGATCTCAACCTGGTCTGTTATAGTAATAGGACTTGTTGGTGGGACAGATTTGTGTCCCAGAGACTCCCCCTTTTGTGAAATAGACCCTCTTCACATCAAGCAGAGTACCTCATTAATCCTTTTTAAGCTCAACCTGGATAACTGGATGGGGAACAAAAATACACCCCTGGTATTCCATCTGTGTCCCTGGTGGACAGTGGCATAGGGTGCTGACTTGTTGGTATATGGGCTAAAGTCTTGGCTAGGCTTATAAGGGCCTCAGGGCCAATAGCCTAGTAACTTCCTATGATATGACAATGAGCGGGTCATCAGCATGCACAGCTCACCTCTCACTCCCACCCAAACCCACATTACACATACCTACATACAGTGGATATAAAAAGTGTACACACCCCTGTTAAAATGTCAGGTTTTTGTGATATATAAAATGAGGCCACAATAAATCATTTCAAAACTTTTCCCACTCTTAATGTGACTGTACAATTCAATTGAAAAACAAACAAATCTGTTAGGGGTAAAATATAACAAATAAAATAAGTACAATAAGTTGGTTGCATAAGTGTGCACACCCTTAAATTAATACTTTGTTGTGTGTGCACACACTTAAACCAATACTTTGTTGAAGCACCTTTTGATTTAATTACAACATTCAGTCTTCTTGTGTAGGAGTCTATCAGCATGACACATCTTGATTTGGCAATATTTGCCCACTCTTCCTTGCAAAAGCCCTCCAAATCTGTCAGATTGCAAGGGAATCTCTTGTGCACAGCACTCTTCAGGTCATTCCACAGATTTTCTATTGGATTTAGGTCTGGGCTCTGGCTGGGCCATTCCAAAACATTAATTGTCTTCTGGTGAAGCCATTCTTTTGTTGATTTGGATGTGTGATTCGGGTCATTGTCATGTTGAAAGTTGAAATTCCTCTTCATCTTCAGCTTTCTAGCAGACACCTGAAGGTTTTGAGCCAAAATTGACTGGTATGTGGAATCGTTCATAATTCCCTCCACCTTGACTAAAGCCCCAGTTCCAGCTTATAAAAAGCAGCCCCAAAGCATGGCACTGCCACCCCCATGCTTCACCATGGTGATGGTGTTCTTTTGGTGATATGAAGTGTTGTTTTTGTGCCAAACATACCTTTTGGAATTGTGGACATAAAGTTCAACCTTGGTATCATTAGACCATAACACATTTTCCTTAATGCTTTTGGGAGACTATGTATTGTTTTGCAAATTTTAGCCAGGCCTGTATGTTTTTCTGTGTGAGAAAAGGCTTCCATCTTCCAACCCTAACCCATAGCCCAGACATATCGAGAATACGGGAGATTGTTGTCACATGTAGTACACAACCAGTACTTGCCAGAAATTCCTGTAACTACTTCAGTGTTGCTGTAAGTCTACTAGCAGCCTCCCTGACCAGATTTGTCTTGTCTTTTCATCAAGTTTGGAGGGACGTCCAGTTCTTTGCAACATCACTGTTGTCTCATATTTTCTCCACTTTTTGATGACTGTCTTCACTGTGTTCCATGGTATATCCGATGCTGTGAGCATGTTTTTGTACCCTTCTCCTGACTGATACCTTCCAACAATGAGATCCCTTTGATGCCAATGTCAGGAAAATCCTACTAGGACACCTGAACATTATTTTGGGTTAACCAGAGTCTCTTTAATTGATGGCAGGTGTGTACCCAAAAAGACTGAATGCTGTAATTAAATCAAAAGGTGCTTCAACAAAGTATTAGTTTAAGGATGTGCACACTTATGCAACCAGCTTAGTGTACATTTTTTATTTTTCATATTTTTTCCACTAACAGATTTGTTTGTTTTTCAATTGAATTGTGCAGGTTATAGGTCACATTAAAGGTGGGAAAAGTTTTGAAATTATTTATTGTGGTCTCATTTTTTTATATCACAAAAACCCGGCATTTTAATGGGTGTGTACACTTTTTATATCCACTGTATGCGGAGGTCCTCACCAGAAACATACCTAAACACCAGAGACCTTCCAAACACAAACCCAAGCACACTACAGATAATACTTCCTCTGCAGAATACAATACACATAACTCACATACCAGTCCCTCACCTGTCAAGCCCTTAAGACAAAACACAAAACCAAACTTATTAGTCATAGGCGATTCTATTGTGAGTCACACAGCTGTCCCTCTCACCAGGCTGGATAAGGAGAAGGCCATGGTCAGCTGTCTGTCAGGTGCCAGGATCCACCATATCACCCATGCACTCAAGTCTCTAAACAACAGGTACTGTTATGACTCTGTCATAGTCCATGTTGATGTGAATGACTTGAGATGTACCTCTCTGGACTATATGAAGAGAGACATGATTGCACTCTTGGACTATGTGTTTCAGGCTGGTATGTCCCTAGCCTTAAGCAGCATTTTGCCTTCACCTAAGATGATTCCCCAATATAAACAGAAGATGATTGACTTCAATAATTGGCTTAGTTTCTGGTGTCATTCCAAGGGGATACAGTATCTGTCAGCCTGGGATGATATAATCAACAGATCTTGATTCCTTTGCCAGAGATAGTCTTCACCTGTCACTCCTGGGATTTTGGCTACTAGCCAAGGTTCTTGCCACCCCCATAGTGCCTTTTTTTAAGCAGTGTCTCAAGGACAAAATTCCCGATGTAAGAACTCCATCTAAAAACAACCTCAAGGTTTTGCTGCTTAATGTTAGGAGTCTTAACATGAAACTGCATTCACTGGAAGCAGTCCTCACCTTGGAAGACACAGACATCTGTGCAGTCAAAAAGACCTGGTTCAAGGCTGTAGAAAGCGCCCCAGCTGTATTGGGCTACACCTCCTTCCACATGTTCAGACCACAAACTGGAGGCGTGAAAACTAAAGGAGGCTGTGTATCAATATTCATTAATGATAAATACAGCTTTTGATTGGTTAGACAGCATGACTCCCTGGAGATACTTCAGGTGCAATTAACTGTCAGTAGGACATCTATTCAAGTCATTGCCAGCTACAGGACCGCCTCCATGAATCAGGACACTCACACTGCCTATTTGGATCAACTTGAGTCTATCAAGATACATCTGAACACCATGGTTTTGGGAAACTTTAACTACTGATCCACTGAGTGAAGAAATTACTCATGTGCAATCTCACTTGCCTAAAAGTTCCTCGACTTCATTAACTCCAATGCCCTGGAACAGCTAGTTGACGCCACCACAAGGGGTCCCAACATCCCGGATCTGGAGCTTACCAATTTGAGGGACCACTGTAGCACCACCACTGTGAGGTCTTCCCTGGTGAGATCTGACCACAAATCAGTCTCATTAGAAGTAACTATCACAGATGACCCCTCCCTGGCACCAGCTAAACTAAAAAAGTTCTCCAAAGCAGATTATAACTTCTTATTGGATGATATAAATAGCTTCACTGCACCTCTCTCCCACAGATGGAACTGGCAACTATGCCAAGTTCTACACAAATGCTTTATACAGACACCTGAACAACTGCATTGATATGGCTGTACCTGATAAAACCAAAACAAGCTCCTCAAGGAAGGGCAAACCTGTCTTGTGGGCAACTGCCATTAACAGGCTTTACAATAAGAGGAAGGAACTGCTGCCTAAGAGTAAGTGGGAGTGAGCCCTAAACTGGAAACACTCCCTCCTCAGCTTAAACAAGCAAATAAAACTTCTTGTGAAGTCCTCCAAAGCAAACTATGAATCCAAATTAGCTTCCTCAACTAAGGACAAGCATAAGGCATTCTTTAGTTGCATCCATAACCTAAAAGGAAAGGTCCAGATTTGTGCCAAACTGGTAGTTAATGATGCCACATATACTGAGCCTATTGACATTGCTAACCTGTTAGCTGAAATGTTCTGTGAAAACTTTACTCCCCTGTCCATACCACACTTACCCCAAGACATCCCACCACCTGTACTCTACCTTGTATCTCTAAAGAGCAGGTCGTGAACACCCTCTCTAAGGTCAAGAACACAGCATCCATGGGACCTGATAACATCCCAGGCAGCATTTTACATGGGCTCAAACAAGAATTAGCAATGCCATGGTATTCTGTTTACAATCATAGTCCAAGCACTGGCTTTATCCCAGCTGAATGGAAAAAGGCCACCATTATCACCATGCACAAAGTTGGTACTTACACTGACCCCAGGAACTATAGACCTATTAGCCTGACTAGCCTTATCTGCAAAGCCATGAAGAGAATCATCATGGAATTTATCAACAAAGATATAGGTAATCCTCAAACACTTGACCCTACTCAATTTGGATTTGTCAAAGGGAGATCATGCCTGTTAAGCCTGGTGGACTTCTTCGAGACACTCACCAAGGCCCTTGATGAGGGGAACTCAGTACATAAAGCATCATTGACAAACTCCTCCAGGTAGCTATCAACCAGTATATCATTAGATGGGTCACTAAATGGCTCATTGATAGAACTGATATAGTCAAAATAGGGAAATCCACCTCCAACAGCAGACCTGTAACCAGTAGTGTTCCACAGGGATCAGTCTTGGGACCTCTACTGTTTGGAATCTATTTCTCCGAAGTGCAAGCTAAAACTAAAGATCTGTAGCTGACAAAGTTTGCTGATGACTGCAAACTGGGAGTGGTCATAGAATCTCCAAACGATGTCAACATCCTAAAAGAGGGTCTTACACAAACAAATGACTGGCACCAAAGTCATGGCTTTAAACTCAGTGCAAAAACTGTATTATCATCCCTTTCGGTTACTCCATAAAGCCTGAGAACACTGCTGCCTAAGCAGAACTGTTCACAGAAACCCTGTATAAGCATGTTAATAGCGGCATAGAGGCAGCTGTACCCACCAGGAGGAAGTACAGAACTAACTCAAAAAAGCAAGCCACCCTGGTGGAATCAGAAAAGTAATTGGCTGTAAAACAGGAGGAAGAAAATCATGGCAAAAATTAGGAGGTGCAGCACCCAGCAGGATAAAGGTACACTTATAAAACTAAACAAACAACTCTGAGGACAAATAGTCTACCAAAGCCAAATTTTAGGTAAGTTTGGCCTCCCAGGCCAAAGACAACCACAAAGCATTCTTTAGCTATGTCCACAACCTCAAAGACAATACACAATTATGTGTAGAGTTAATTGTAAATGGAGCCACCTATACTTGAGCCAGAAGACATAGCAAACCTCCTGCCTGATAAATTCAGCTCCAACTTTACCCCTCTCTTTCCCTCAGCCTTCCCTTAGGAAATATCATCACATATAACTCCTCCTACTATCACTATGGAGCAGTTTAATAATGCTCTCTCTAAGACCAAGAACACTACATCAATGGGCCCAGACAATATCCCAGGATGCCTTCTAAATAGCATGAAACATGACCTATCAAGGCCTCTGGAATTACTATTTAACTGTAGCCTCCAAACAGGTTTTATGTCTCATGAAAGAAGCAAGGCAACCATCATCCCTCTGCATAAATTTGGGCCATCTACAGACCCTGGAAACTACAGACCCATAAGTCTCTTACTGGCTATGTAAAGCCATGGAAGGAATTATCATGGAGATGATTGATAGAGATATAGTAAACCTCCAGACACTGGACCCAACCCAGTTTGATTTCGTCAAGGGCAGATCATGGCTACTCAACCTGGTGGTCTTTTTTTGAGAAGGTCACCAAAGCAATGGATGAGGGCAAAATTGTTCACACTGCCTACCTTGACCTGACTAAGGCATTTGACACAATACCTCACTCAGGCATTGTTGATAAACTCAAGAGGTTAGGTACAAACCCATATGTCACCCAGTGGATAGCCAACTGGCTCACAGACAGGACTCAGGAAGTTAGAATCAGGGAGTCTACGTCTAAAAAGAGAAAGTCACAAGTGGAGTCCCTCAAGGATCAGTCCTTGGACCATTCCTTTTCGGCATTTACTTCTCAGAAGTCAAAGCCAATGGCAGTGGTCTCTGGCTGACTAAATTTGCAGATGATTGCAAATTAGGAGCTGTCATTGAATCTCACACTGACACAAATGTTCTACAAGAGAGGCTGACACAGACAAACAACTGGTGTCAGAGCCATGGACTAAAAATAAATGCCAAGAAATGCATAATAGTATCTTTTGGGAAGTCATCTATCCCTGGTAACTATTATATTGACAACACACCCCTTAGAGTTGACCCAGTCATCAGGACTTAGGTACACACATAGATAGTAATCTAGCCTTTGATCAACACGTGTCTACAGTGGTGAGGAAATCATTTTATCTTGCGCAACTTATAAACAAAGGTATGGTATCTAAGTCCAAGGAAGTCATTGTTCCACTGTATTTGTCATTCATCAGACCTATCATTGAGTGCAATGCCCCCCTTTGATTTGTTCCTAACCAGGCATACCCAACAAATGGAACATCCACAGCGGTTCCTCACTAAAAGAATACAGAGCATAAGTAAAATTTCCTATGCAGACCACCTCAAATCCCTATCCCTGTATTCTGTCCCCTAAAGAATTTTTGAGGGGAGATCTATGTCTGGCATACAGGATATTGTCAGATCCCACTCTGATGGATCTCCTGCATATATACAAAATAAACAGCACCGGAATTACCCATTCTAAAGACTTAAACCTTGCCTGTGATGTAAATAGGTCCTGCTGGAGAGACAGGTATGTATCCCAGAGACTACCACATCTATGGAATAGGCTCCCCATCCATGTAAAACAGAGTTACTCCCTAACTCAATTCAAGTGCAACTTGGACAATTGGATGGGAAACTGGAAATTCATCCCTAGTTTGGCACCTCTGATGGACACAGGTAACCTGTAAATGGTTCATCTCCCAAACCCCTGCTTACTCTTATCAAGGGTATCAGAACTTGTCAGAGATTTGGAATGCATGGCTAGGCTTAAAAAGGCCCTTGTGGTCATTATCCTAGTCAACACCTATGAACCTAGGAACCTATCAACCTAAGAGCAATGTTACTGCTAACTACCACATCAATAACAGCACCCTAAGTACGCTCTCAGTGGTGAGAGGCCTGGGCACACAGGTTGATAGCAACCTTACCTTTGATCACCATGTCTCCACAGTGATAAGAAGGGCATTCTATATTGCTCATCTCATAAGTAAGAGCATTGTCTCCAGAAAAAAAATGAAGTTATAACCTCCCTGTACACTTCCCTCATCAGGCCAGTAACTAAGTACAGTGCCCCTTTTGGTATATACCTTTCCAAGCACCTGCAGCAATTGGAAAGACCATAAATGTTCTAAATAATGAAAATTCAAGATCTGAGGATCATCTGAAAGCATTGTCACTTTATTCTGTTTCATACAGACTACTCAGAGGTGATCTCTGCCTTGTATATAAGGCAATCTCTGATCCTGCTTTATTGGAAATGATGCATATCTGTACATCACATCATACATGAGTTACTCGCTATGATGGCCTTAACCCATTATATGACATTAATAGAACCAGCTGGAGTGACAGATTTGTCTCCCAGAGGTTACCACACCTTTGGAACAGACTCCCACTTCATGTCAAGCACAGCACCCTTATTGGCCCTCTTCAAATGCAGTCTAGATGATTGGATGGGTAACTGTAAATTCACCCCAGGGGTTCTACCTATGTCCCTCTTGGATAGGGGTGATAGGTGCTAATCATGGAAATAAGGGAAAAACTTGCTAGGCTTGTAAGGGTTCCTAGGGTCATTAGCCTAGTAACCTCCTATGATCCTATGAAACCAATTTGCTCTTCCTGTCCTAACTTATAGTTTTGGAATAATTGACTGGCCCCAAAATGTGTTGGATAGATTAGATAGGAAAACAAGAAGGATGCTTCATGCTCATCAGATGATTTATAAAAATCAGTGCATACAGAGATTATATATTCCCCATTCCAAAGGAGGTATGGGTCTCCTTGAAATTGTTTACATGTATAAGTCTGCAATTGTGGGACTGCATACGTATCTGCTGACCTCACAAGACCCAAACATAGTGAAAGATTTGAAACATGAGGAGAATAAATCTAAGATTACTTCCCTGTTTAGTCTAGCAGAAGCATATTGGCATCAAGCAGGAATTGAAATTTAACCAGAAGTAGATAAAAACCAGTCAGCAACTGAATGTGCCAAAAAACAAAAGAAAGAATATAAGGTGAAGGATCAGATAAGAAGGCAAGAAATGGGGAAATGCATAAATATGGTTGCAAGTATAGAAACTCCTGGAACAACCTCATGTTGATCAGGATCAAATGCAGGAATGGTTAAGGAAAGGAGAACTCAAACCAAGAGGTGAAAGGTTAATATTGGCACCCAAGATAGTAGACAATGGACATGTTGGTTTACAAAGTGCATTGAACATGTGGGCGAAACAAACAAATGTAGGTTTTGTAAAACAGAATTGGAAACAGTTGCACACCTTGTTGCTGGTTGTGACATACTAATGGCAGAAGGAATGTATACTGAAAGGCATAATAATGTGGCAAGACTTACACTGGGGGTTGTGCAAACATTGTAATACTGAAGTAGCTGAAAAACACTGGAAATATAAGCCACAAAACATTATAGAAAAATTATGACATTTTACATCACATGGGATCACCCATTACCAACAGTTCAAAAGATAGATGCAAGAAAACCAGATATAGTGGTCCATGAAAAGAAGACAAAGGTAGCATTGATCATTAAAATCACTACATCCAGTGACTGCAGTGTCTTGCATACAGAGAGACACAAAGTCATAAAATATCAGGATTTGCAGGCAGAAATGAGAGCAATATGGAAGAAAAGTACACAGACATTTCCAATAGTAGTAGGTGCATCAGGTCTTATAAAAAAGAATCTACAATCGTATTTAAATATGTTACCAATACATGTAACTCCATACAAATTGCTGGAGGAGTCATTACTGGGCACATTGCAAGTGCTGAAAACAGCACTTCTGGCTGACAATACTAATTTCATGAACTTTAATCATACTTTGACTTAGGAATGGGGTCCATTCCCGTCATGGTATTAGAAACCCCAAAAATTTGGAGACATTAAAAATGGCAGTCTGGCAAGAGGAAACAATGGAATAGAAGAGGCCATGAATCCCAGGGCCCAAAGAAACCCCCATGGCTGACACATGATCCTGAGAGGGAGTTAGGACAAACTTTTGGAAGTTGATGGTAAACCCTAGGCTTGGAAGAAGAGAGATTGTAAATTTCAGATCCTGTAACAGGCAACTTGGAGAAGGCACCTGAAGCAACAGGTCATTTAAATAAGGAAAAATCTGAATGCCTTGGAGCCTGCAGAAAGCAATTATAGGAGCTAGGTATTTTGTGAATATCCATGTGGCAATAGAGAGGCCAAAGGGCAAAGCAGAGAACTGAAAATGAAAGGAAGACACAGAGAAATGTAAAAACTTCCTGAAAAGAGGTTGATTAAGGATATGAAGGTAAGCATCTTTCAGATCCAAGGACACCAGAAAAGCTTGGGAAATAAAAAAATAAATAGGGTTTGAAGAGTAAGCGTACCAAAAGAGGGGACCTTGAGAAAGGTGTTGAGCTGGGAGAGATCTAGAATAGGTCTCCAAGTGCCATTTGTTCGAGGTACCAGAAACATCCTGGAATAAAAACTGTGCCACTTGGGAAGGGGGGGCAGGTTGAATGGTTCCTTGGTTCATCAGGTACCCTAGAACCTCTGGGAAATGAGTAAGTTGGTCTAGAGGAGTTTGAGGAATCCCTGAAAAAGAGGGAGACATACCTCTCAACTGCCTAGATTTTCAGAGAATGTTCAGATATTTTCTTTAAAAGTTCAATCTGTTCCTCATAAAATTTTTGGTTTTCCTGGCAAATCACTGGGATGAGCTGAGCAATGAAATTAGTAAATAATGTTGAACATTTGAGTTTCAGACTTCATATCCTTTACAAAATCCATTTTAATGCATACCCTGTTATTCTAGCAACTTTCTAAGATTATAAGCACAATACTTAAAATCTGTTCCTATGTTTGGGCATTTTGTACCCCCATTATGGCAGGCTTTGTCTAAATTTCTTGGGCTAAGAGGATGATAGTCATGAAAGGACAGACTTCTATACCATGACGTAACCTTGACAGATAGAAAGAACCCAAGAGTCTGCAGTGATGAGATGCCAAACTGGAAGACAAAGGTAAAGCAGAAGGGACAAAGGAACCTGCTCTAAATGAAGGGGTGGGGCAAATTTTCAAAGAGAAGTAGGCTTATCTGATAAAGGAGGCTTCTAGCCCAAAGAAATCTGAGATGCCGTAACAGGGCCAGCCCACCTTCCACTGTTGTTGCCCTTGCAGGCCTGGCAGGGTTGCCTTTGAACAAAATCAAACCTAGAAGGATAATTCCTCTGGAACATAAGGATAGGAGAGAGAAAAGTAGGTATTACACAAAATCCAAAAGGCTCCAAAACTAAGACAAAGTTTTCCAACTTAACTCTTTTTATATTCTGATGAAGTTCTGTTAAGGGATGAAAGCACTACATATATTGGTTTACTAAATAAAATAGTTGCCGCTTATGACCTTCTGCCTTGGATTTGTCTTGAAGGGACTTAAATATGTCAGCAGCTGCAGTCCCAAAGGATGTTTATTAACCAAAGGAGCATCTAACAACTTGGCCTTAATGTTCTCAGGCAGAGACTAAAGATGAAGCCAAGAATAACTCCTCATGCCAGATCCAAAAGCTGCAGCCCTAGAAGAGGCATCAGCAGCATCACAGCTACGCTTAACACAGTAGCGAGCCACTTTTGAAGGAGAACATAAAAAAGATAAGGCAGAGGATTTGCCTTCAGAATCAGAGAAGTCAGAAATAGTCTGACAATCCTGAGCAATCATGGCCAGGGCATACCTGGTCATGTGGGTCTGGTAATCAACAGCCCCAAAGGTCAAAGTAGAAGCAATGTAAACTTTCTTACCATTCTCTCCATTGCCCTACTGTACTTATCAAAAGGCAAAAGCTTAGAATGTTTGTCAGAAGAGACTGACACCACAACAGAACCAACAGAAGGACATTTAAATAAAAACTGACAATCCTCAGGAAACTTATAGAACCTATCAGGATTCTTAGGAGCAGGTGGCTGAGAATCAGGAAACCTGGAAACAGAAATGAAAGTATCCAACAAGGCAGCCAAAACAGGAGGAACTGACAATGGTTTAGATGTACTCACCTGAAGCGGGTCTATATCAGATCATCAAAACGTCTCTTATTGAATGCCGTAGCGTCGAACTGCAAAACCCGAACCCTAACAGTATCGAAACCTCAAAACAGCGAATTTTTTCCCAGGGAAAAAATTTGCTCTTCCGAGAAACACACACCACAAGCACACTAAAAAGCAGCAATCCACACACACACATTTAAAAGTTACATCTAACCCTACACTACACTACACTGCACATACACTATCTATCCACTTACTTTAACCCAGACCCTAACCCTAAGGTCCATCACTATCGCACACTCACCTCACCCGCGCCCTAACCCTAACAAACTTAACCCACCCCTGACCCCAAATTCTCACTATCACACACTCACCTCATCCGTGCCCTAACCCTAACTCAATTAACCTGCCCCTAACCCCAAATTCTGTCACAATTGCACACTTGCCTGACTCACGCTCTAAACCTAACTCACCCAACCCGCACCCTAACCCAAACGTCCCCACAATCACACACTTACCTTAACCCAACCCATAACTTTCCACCACATCGCTGAAAACAGGAAAGCCACAACAACGGCCAACCAAATTCTTTCCCTAGGAAAGAATTTGGTTTTGTGCAGCTTCACTGTTTTCAGCATTTGCGATATTGGGTTCGATATTAGATAATTCGAAATTCTGACATTTTGATGATCTAATATAGACCCACCTGAAGCAACTTATAATCTCTTCTCTAAATATCAGACACTTGAGAAGAGTCCCACTTAAAGTGTTCCATTATCCTAGCAATTGTGTCCCCAAAGGACAATTCTTCAAAAGGAGACTCAGAGCTAGCAGACATCTCTTCATCATAACCATAAGCCAAAGGCAAATTCATCTGTGAAGAATAGGTCAAAGACCCCTCATCAGACATTGAATCCTCATCCTCTTTGAGGATCCTTAGGATGGACTGAAACATGCTTCAGTTTTTGCCTTTTCTTGTAAGGAACATAAGCCTTAACAAATACCAGAGGTTCATTGACCCTTGGTGAAAGTTAATAAGAGAACCAGGAACCTCCTCCCTGACCAATATCTGTGAAATCCCTCTAGGACCCTCCAAGGTAATCAGATACAGTTCCCCCATGACATATGGAGTGCACATCTGCAAAGCTTCAGAGGACATGTGGAAGTACAGATGTATGCAGGCCTCTGACAGGATCACAGCAGAGGAATCTGGTGTAGATGCTGAATGATGTACAGAGCTATTACCCACTTCTAGAAGGACATCCAGTGGAGGCTGGACAGCTAAAGAATCCAGCTGAGATTTCTTGGCCTTCTTCTTACCTAGCAGGAGCATCTCAGGCTTAAACGATTCTGCCATTGTACCCTGGGCTAACTGTTTAAGCCACTTGTTTTCAAAATAAATAGCCAGGGAAGACAAACAGCATCTGAGCATCTGTGCCTTAGAGATACTAAAAGAGATATGGTTGTGGGAAGCACCCAAACAAAAAAAGACACCTTTCATGGTGATTCTTATGGAGAATCTGCCACACTGACATTTCTCTTCTTGAATGACATGAACTCTAGGCAGCAAAATAAAATACAAGACAAAGTAAAAAAAAAAAAAAATCCAACAGGGCACTTATCTGGTGGCTAAGTATTCAGTACAGCAACAAGGCATTCAGCCCAACTAGTAAGAGTAGCATTTGAATTGGCAGCAAAGAAGGTCTGGGTAGTTGCGTATGTATGTCCCTTTTATGTGTACATTCTGTGTGGGAAGCATAAGTATAATCTACAGTGCATACAAGATAATTAGGCTTTTGTATACCTGCCGAGCTTCAGGCTGCCCTGGGCAGGAGATCCCTTCTGTTTTGGATAACAATGGTGATATAGAAGGATGTTATTTATTTTGTTTAATTTTATTTTATTCATTTATTAATTGGGTAAACCCACCAAGCACAAATCTCATTGGAATGACTCATGAGTACCCTCTGATTAATTGGGTTCCTATTAGAAGAACGAAAGACCAAAATATTGAATGGCTGTATGCACGAAAATGCTGTTCATCGATGTGTTTTTGTGCGATTACAGTACAGTGAAGATTGGGAAATTTGCCCTTTCCTCACTGTAGTGTGATCTTGGAGTTGGTATATATAATTAGTGGGGGGATGTGGGAAGAAGGATTCGAAGTCTGGCATTTTCGCTGTTTACAGCATCCGATTATATGAACTTTTGTTCATATAATATAGATCCGATTAATTGGCTTGCTCATGGTCACACAATAGGTAAAGAGAGACTGAGGGAATCCAATGTTTTGTATACATGAATATAGCAAAATATTAATGCATTGGCATGTTTCTTTTACTAAATACCTTGAAACAATATTTTCAAACCTGTTTCATGTAGCATACAGGAATCTCAATGCATCATTGAATGAATCTATAACAAGTGTATTTTTTTCATATTAATGAAATGATATTTTGATAACCCCTGCTGACATAAATTTCTGCTACTATAATTGTTTCTACTACCAACAATAAGATGTCTATTAACCAAATTGTCGGAAAGCAATTCATTATGTCACTGAAAATGTATAACTAAACTTTCAAAAGTATCAAATACTTCCATGAAAACAAGTTAGTAATTCCTATAATGCTGTCGATAATGTATTAATTATTATTGTGTGTAAGGATCATTCACAATGTACAGAAAACATCAACCTGTGTTTGCATGATACCTCTGAAAGCAACAGTAAACCAAAATATGTGTAGATCTCACAATACTGAAATTGAATTGACTCAGCATACCAATCTACTAGGTGTCACAACTGACAAATCGCAGGTTTGACCTAAACATGCAAAATAATATAAAAACATGCAAAACAATATAAAAAACCCACCAAAAACTAGGCATGTTATACAGGAATAAAAACTTCCTCACAGCAGTTACCAAAACTACCCAGCCCAAAACCTACCTCTTGCACTCACTGTTATATGGGTCCCCAATTCTAACTAACTTACAGACCTCCCTTAGAAAAAAAAAAAAAACAAAACAAGAAAGCTACTATAACAAAATTGCCAAATTTGCCATAAATGCAACCCCTCTAACTCATCACTATAAAGCCCTACATTCCCTAAGATGGCTTGAGCTCCCCCCACCTCCAGTATGTACAAATTACTAAAGTATACAAATCATCCACAACTCACCAGCTTGTCTTGCTCATAGCTCATTAATCAACTTTTATATCCCAAATAAATATCTCATATCTGAAGACAAACATCTCACCACAACTTATAAACTTAACAAAACCCCAGGCCTAGGCCTTTACTCCTGCTCTGTGGCAAAACTATGGAACTCCATTCCTTTAACTATCAAAACTGCTACTAACCTGCACTCCTTCAAAACCTCTATAAAAGAATACTTCAACAACGCTTGGATTTGCTGCTGTATGAGCCCAGGCTGATATAACTTTTTGTACCTCTACTCTCTCTATACCCACTACAAAAGTACCCTACCCTCCCTTCCTTTACACATACTCCCCTGAGGTTACACTCTTACCTTTTCCACATCTATTCCTACTAAACCCTCTATTACACCCTAAATTTTATGCCTTAACAATCCAGAGGTTATGAGTGAAAGTTAAGGACAATAATTGGAAATCTTGCTCAAGGTAACACATCCATGACAAGGAGCTTCAGAGGACATGTGGAAGTACAGATGTATGCAAGCCTCTGACAGGATTACAGCAGAGGAATCTGGTGTAGATGCTGAATGATGTACAGAGCTATTACCCACTTCTAGAAGGACATCCAGTGGAGGCTGGACAGCTAAAGAATCCAGCTGAGATTTCTTGGCCTTCTTCTTACCTAGCGGGAGCATCTCAGGCTTAAACGATTCTGCCATTGTACCCTGGGCTAACTGTTTAAGCCACTTGTTTTCAAAATAAATAGCCAGGGAAGACAAACAGCATCTAAGCATATGTGGCAAAAATGCCTTAGAGATACTAAAAGAGATATGGTTGTGGGAAGCACCCAAACAAAAAAAGACACCTTTCATGGTGATTCTTATGGAGAATCTGCCACACTGACATTTCTCTTCTTGAATGACATGAACTCTAGGCAGCAAAATAAAATACAAGACAAAGTAAAAAAAAAAAAAACTCCAACAGGGCACTTATCTGGTGGCTAAGTATTCAGTACAGCAACAAGGCATTCAGCCCAACTACTAAGAGTAGCATTTGAATTGGCAGCAAAGAAGGTCTGGGTAGTTGCGTCTGTATATCCCTTTTATGTGTACATTCTGTGTGGGAAGCATAAGTATAATCTACAGTGCATACAAGATAATTCGGCTTTTGTATACCTGCCGAGCTTCAGGCTGCCCTGGGCAGGAGATCCCTTCTGTTTTGGATAACAATGGTGATATAGAAGGATGTTATTTATTTTGTTTAATTTTATTTTATTCATTTATTAATTGGGTAAACCCACCAAGCACAAATCTCATTGGAGTGACTCATGAGTACCCTCTGATTAATTGGGTTCCAATTAGAAGAACGAAAGACCAAAATATTGAATGGCTGTATACACAAAAATGCTGTTCATCGATGTGTTTTTGTGCGATTACAGTACAGTGAAGATTGGGAAATTTGCCCTTTCCTCACTGTAGTGTGATCTTGGAGTTGGTATATATAATTAGTGAGGGGATGTGGGAAGAAGGGTTCGAAGTCTGGCATTTTCGCTGTTTACAGCATCCGATTATATGAACTTTTGTTCATATAATATAGATCTGATTAATTGGCTTGCTCATGGTCACACAATAGGTAAAGAGAGACTGAGGGAATCCAATGTTTTGTATACATGAATATAGCAAAATATTAATGGCATTGGCATGTTTCTTTTACTAAACACCTTGAAACAATATTTTCAAACCTGTTTCATGTAGCATACAGGAATCTCAATGCATCATTGAATGAATCTATAACAAGTGTATTTTTTTCATATTAATGATATTTTGATAACCCCTGCTGACATAAATTTCTGCTACTATAATTGTTTCTACTACCAACAATAAGATGTCTATTAACCAAATTGTTGGAAAGCAATTCATTATGTCACTAAAAATGTATAACTAAACTTTCAAAAGTATCAAATACTTCCATGAAAACAAGTTAGTAATTCCTATAATGCTGTCGATAATGTATTAATTATTATTGTGTGTAAGGATCATTCACAATGTACAGAAAACATCAACCTGTGTTTGCATGATACCTCTGAAAGCAACAGTAAACCAAAACATGTGTATATCTCACGATACTGAAATTGAATTGACTCAGCATACCAATCTACTAGGTGTCACAACTGACAGAAATCGCAGGTTTGACCTAAACATGCAAAATAATATAAAAACATGCAAAACAATATAAAAAACCCACCAAAAACTAGGCATGTTATACAGGAATAAAAACTTCCTCACAGCAGTTACCAAAACTACCCAGCCCAAAACCTACCTCTTGCCCTCACTGTTATATGGGTCCCCAATTCTAACTAACTTACAGACCTCCCTTAGAAAAAAAAAACAAAACAAGAAAGCTACTATAACAAAATTGCCAAATTTGCCATAAATGCAACCCCTCTAACTCATCACTGTAAAGCCCTACATTCCCTAAGATGGCTTGAGCTCCCCCCACCTCCAGTATGTACAAATTACTAAAGTATACAAATCATCCACAACTCACCAGCTTGTGTTGCTCATAGCTCATTAATCAACTTTTATATCCCAAATAAATATCTCATATCTGAAGACAAACATCTCACCACAACTTATAAACTTAACAAAACCCCAGGCCTAGGCCTTTACTCCTGCTCTGTGGCAAAACTATGGAACTCCATTCCTTTAACTATCAAAACTGCTACTAACCTGCACTCCTTCAAAACCTCTATAAAAGAATACTTCAACAACGCTTGGATTTGCTGCTGTATGAGCCCAGGCTGATATACCTTTTTGTACCTCTACTCTCTCTATACCCACTACAAAAGTATCCTACCCTCCCTTCCTTTACACATACTCCCCTGAGGTTACACTCATACCTTTTCCACATCTATTCCTACTAAACCCTCTATTACACCCTACCTTGTCTACTCACACTATCCTACACCTATACCGATATAATCTGTTACCATAGTCCATCACATCAAGAATATTAATAATCATTATGATAATCATCTGTTATGTAAATAATGCTGCATCTTCCTATTATCCGGCTTTCCAGATAATTTATGCTTGAACACTATGATTTTTTATGTCTGTTGAGTTTTTATTCTAGCATACTAATGTGTAGTTTTTCAAATTGTGTGCTTGAATGTTATGACAGTTATGTTCTCATTCTGACAAACTAATGTGTTGTTTTAACCAGAAAATCACCACTGGAGACAACGAAAAATACAGTACCCACTCACTCGAACCTTGAGTTACCAACAAATAATGGTACTGCACAGGGCTCCCAGGTGAAATAAGACACAGAAAAATAGTCTAGGTTATTCCAAAATTTTATTCAATGACACACACATAAAATAAAATAAATGCTTAAATTTAATCACCAAGTTTTCATCCTAAATGCTATGGACTTTATCAGATGAATGTATTGTTTTTAAATTTCTGCTTGAATGTTATGTCTTTAGTACACCTGTGTAGTTTTTCATTCTGTTAACCATATGTATCTGGAGCTTTTCTCCCAAAGCCTCTGCTGTAAATGGACACCTTAAGACCCAGTCAGATTTTCCCAATAAACAAACGCCAAATAAATAAAAAAAAAAAGAAATTCAGTTTACTTAATTTGCTCATATGAAACTAAAATTCCTTTCTTCTTCCGAAATGACATTAACCCTTTCACTATTTACCTTTGTCATATTTTTTAGATAATTTTTCCAAGACTACTGACTCTTGTTTGTTTTTACTAACTACATAAATGGCTGTATCTCCAAAATTGT
The DNA here is from genome assembly GCF_019279795.1 of Protopterus annectens. Taxonomy (NCBI): domain Eukaryota; kingdom Metazoa; phylum Chordata; order Ceratodontiformes; family Protopteridae; genus Protopterus; species Protopterus annectens. The sequence continues at coordinate 972,793,571 of NC_056726.1, read as the reverse complement.
CAAATAAAGTCCCATTAAATTTTCATCAAATGAAACTGGAATAATTACCAATATAATACTCAGATATGCTCCTAGCAAAGAAGCAGCCGAGTTTTGAGTTTTAATGAAACAAATTATAGATAGATAGATTCACTTCATAACAGTGAAAGCTCAAAACACTGAAACTTCAAAATCTTGAAAACTCAAAACACTGAAAACACATATCATACATATACTGAGTTTAAACAACATAAATCATAGCACTTTTCACCAAGTGTAAGCAGGGGGCAAGCGCCCCTGCACCCCCTCCCCCCACACCCCCTGCTATATATCAACTCCAAGACTGCACTTCACTACACTAAGTGCAATCTTGGAGTTGATATATTTAAGTAGCAGGGGGTGGGGGGTGCAGCCCCCCACATAGGGGGTGCAAGGGGGCTTGCCCCCCTGCTTACACTTGGTGGAAAGTGCTATGATTTATGTTGTTTAAACTCAGTATATGTATGATATGTGTTTTCAGTGTTTTGAGTTTCAGTGTTTTGAAGTTTTAGTGTTTTGGTCTTCTATATTTGAAGTTTTCTCATTTTCAGTGTTTTGAGCTTTCAGTGTTATGAAGTGAATCCATATATACAGTGAATATATATATATATATATATATATATATATATATATATATATATATATATATATTCTACAAAATTTAAAAGGCGTAAATATACATTTTATAAAAATATATGCATTATTTTAGGCCTAATATCAAAACAATGCTATGTAGTTATGTGTTTGATACTTCTATATGTGTTATTTGAGATGAATTTATAGCTACCTTTTATTTTAAACTGGAAACAAAGTTCCAAGAGAATAGGGCAGCATTCATCACCAGGGTATATAATCACTTTGCCAGCCTGAGAACACATGCTGCATACATTTATATACCACAGAATAGAAAACGTGAATCCAACAGCTATGAACCATATTTTGTGGTAAAAGGAGAAATACCAGTAAAGTAACTCTAAAAGTGGTACTCGTTAAATAACCCCATACAGAAATGATAGAATGTCCTTTAGTTGAGGAATATTTAATTGTTCTGATTATATTTCCCCTGCCTTTATTACTGGAGACATCATCAGTACTCATATAATTAGCAACTCACTCTATATAGGACCAATATGAATATTCACACAATCCACGGATTTTTTTCAATCCAAAATTTAAACCTCCAAAAGAGTAAAACAACTTTATTTTGCAGCTTACTGGTTGTTTTTTTCTCCAAGGTGAAACAACATTGGAGTGAGAATATTAAAATAAGGGAGTGGTGCAAGGGTGTTTAACCTCCTGCAAAAATTATTTTCGGAGGTTTTCATGTTTTATAATTGCACAAAATGTACACAGCTTATGAACATGTGATTAGGTCTTTCATGTACTTGAGTTGTCATTTTTATGGAGTTAAAGCCAAGTTTCTATAGTTACAAGCAATTTAGATTCCAGTAGATGTACAGGAACCTTAAAAATACCAAGGCAGTCTAGAAATTATTAAACACAAGCCACAGGTGAAAATTAATGAAGGTCGTGCTGCAAATACTAATGAAATTACTGTTAATGTCAAACTCATTCTCAGCTATGATGTAAACAACTTTGCAGATAAAAAATAAGGGAATAGAGTTGGAGGGTGCAAACACTGCCCATGGTAGCACACATACCTCTCAACTGGACAAATTTTCGCAGAATGCGCCGATTTTTGCCTTGTATTTTCGATCCATTTTTTTATAAAATTGTATTTCTGTTGGCAAGTTAGTGGCAAATCATCAAAGATTGAAGTTAGAAAATAATGACAGACGTTTCAGTTTCAGACTTCATACCCTTCCGAAAATTCATGCTAATGTAAAACCTGTTTTTCTATCAACTGTTTAAGTCTGTGAGAGCAATATTTAAAAATCCTCACTATTTTTGGGCATTTGCCCCATTTTTATATATGACTTTGTCCAGATTTCTTGCTCTAACAAGTTAACAGGTATGGTAGCACATATAACAACAAGGCATTACTGCATTAAAGTACAAAAAATTAAAATAAATGACTAACTGGGAACACACTATCACTACCTTATTGAGACAAAAAAAACTATTTGTCCAAGACAAAGTATAAAGAGAATAAAGTTTACAATGTTAACAAATTAAGTGCTTTTGTCCCTGGTACAGTGGTACTTCTTCAAAGTACAGTGCTATGTAACATCTTTCCTTAAGTAGTTTAAACTCCTCCCAAACATTTAAAATGTGACTGGTACTAATGATTAATACATAAAGGTTTTAACCCCTTCCTTTCAAGATATTATAAATATTAAGATAAACAACCATCACAAAAGGTTAAAATAAAATATAACACTTAAGTAATAAAAGCAACAAACGTTTAAAATTATTATATTATAAATGTTAAAAATCTAATTTTTATACAAAGTGTGTCATTAAAAGCCATACCTATATATTTACAAGCATAATCTTACTTTCTATACGCTACTAATAGAAGTTACTTCATTTAACTCAAAATTAACCAAGGAATTGTTTTTTAGCTGCCATTTAAGCTTCTTCATTTCTAAATAATTTTTCCATGGTCCTCCACCTCATATCTTATTCAATACTATCAACAATGAAGAACTTAAAACGGTGGCCATCCTGTATCTTAATATGTTTAAACAAAGCATGGCTTTCATTTTTCTTTAATACATCATACATATGCTGGTATGTTCTCTATTTTAGAGTTCTTTCAGTTTTTCCAAGATAGAAGCTGGGACACTGGACACACTGTGCAATGTATACGACTCTACTACTGTAACAACTGTACCTTTGTCTAATTTGAATGCTAGCAAAGCCTTCTATATAAAATGTATCTCCTTCTAATATATATTTCCATTGCTTACAATGTTCACATAGTGTAATACCTGGATGCTGGCAACTAACATGATATATTTCCAAATCATTTTTGAACCACACATCCATTTTTTTATACACTACTTGGGAATAGGACCACGTTTTTTTAAAAGCTCATCATTGCAACTAAAAATGTCCCATTTCTTATATAAAACCTCCTTCATTTCATAAAAAATCTGTATTGAAAGGGAGAATCATACCTCTACCAAACTCTCTTACACTTGCTGGATTATTATTATTATTAAAGAAAACTCAGTTTTTCTTAATAATGGGAAATATTTTTTTCTGCTGTCTCTTGGAGGTAACTTCATCTCTGATGGTGTTTATAACTTTTATGGGGTATCCTCACATTAGTAGCATTGAACTCAGCTTGCTACTTTCTTCATTAAATGTCTGGTCCTGTGATATCATTTTCAGCAGTCTCACCATCTGCCCTTTAATTAAAGCTTTTTTTTTAAATACAGATGCCAACTTGTGTAATGTAACAGTGAGTTTGAATATGTAAGCTTTCTAAAAATATTAGAGTCAAAAGTTTTACTTTCTTCATTTTTAGTTAACAACACATCAAAATAGTAAATTTCATTTTTAGAATAACACATTGTAACTTTTAAAAATTCAGAAGTGTAGTTGATGTAAATATAAAACTCATTAAGTTTCTCTTCACAGTCAATCCAAGAAATAATATCATGTGAAAACTAAAACTGACCATACATATTCCATGACTTATTAAAACTTGAATCAAATACAAACTTATCTTCGCAATATGCTATTACCAAGTTGGCAAGCATGGGGGCACAGGCTGCCCTGATTGCCACTCCAGTTTGCTGACAGAACAACTGTCCTTCAAAAAATATGTAATTGTTTCTTAAAATAATCTCCATCAAATTTCTGTATAAATTAATCTCTTTGTTTTGCAAACCACTGTACTAAAATAAATATTCATAAAACCATTCAATACACAATTCGTTTGGTATCACTGAAACATAACCTGTATGTCATAGTTATAAATATAAGACTTTCATCAAACATATTATCTGAAACTTTGGTTAAAAAATCCCATGAGATATGTAACACTACTCAGTAATTTTTTTAAGTTTAAAATCAATGAACTGTGTTCTTCCTTGTTCATGAAGGAGCTTAAGTGGCAGTTAAAAAACAATTCCTTGGTTAATTTTAGTTTAAAAGAAGCAATTTCTTTTAGAAGCGTATTGAAAGTAAGGTCATTGTGGTAAATGTATGGGTATGACATTTAATGGTAAACTTTGTTCGTATACAAATACAGTTTTTAACATTTATAATATAATAATTTAAAATGTTTATTTTATTTCTTATAAATATGCTATATTTTATATTAAACATTTTAACCTTATTCTTAATATTTGAAAAGAAGAAGTTAAAACCTTTATGAATTAATCATTAGTACTAGTTACGTTTTAATTGTTTCAAAATAGTTTAAATTATTTATGAAAAGAAGTTACATAGCAGTGCATGCTGAAGTAGTCCCACTGTGCCAGGTGCAAAAGGGCTTAATTTTTAAACATACTGAACTTTATTCTATGTCTTGGATGAATTGTTTTTTGTTTCAATAAAGTAGTGGTAGTGTGCTCCCAGTTGTTCATTTATTTGAATTTGGTGTTCAGAAGGCATTCTTGGTTCCTATATTAAAGTACATCTATAACCAAAAGTGGTACCAGACTCTATCAATTACACAAGGCAATATAAGCACAAATACAGCAAATACACACAAACACACACACACACACACACACACACACAAACACACACACACACACACACAAACAAGGAATATCAAGAAGGATAATTAACAGAGAATATGAAGGGAAGCATGTTATATATATATATATATATATATATATATATATATATATATGTATTTTTTTTTTTTGGGGGGGGGGGTTTGAGCTTGAGCTTATATTTTCTGAGAGAGTAATAAAGTATAGAAGATCAAGAAGCCAAAGTTAGGAAGGGAACAATAAACAGAACATGCTGGAGGGATAGATTCCTGTCCCAGAGACTTCCCATACTCTAGAACAGACTACCTATCTATGTCAAACAGAGCTCCTTGTTAGCACTCTTCAAGAAAAATCTTGATGATTAGATGGGAAATAGGAAATTCACCCCAAGGATCACTTCTGTGGCTTTGCTCGACAAGGGCACAGGAAAATAATTTTCTTGGGTGTCATTACAGTTGGAAATCTTTTATTTACAAGAAAACATCAATTTGAAATGTGTGCCGTTTGGGTTAAGAACTTACAAGTTTCCTAACTGTGTAAGTTACAGAGATGCCCTTTACACAAAGTTAGTAGAAATATTTAACAACGCCGGCTTGGCACACATGAGAGCTTTGGTAGAACATTATCAAACTGAGTCTGTTTTTTTAAAATCACAAGCCGAAGCATTAGACGCTAAAATCAGAGCGTCTACTATTTTCAAAGAGTTTTCAACTATGTACTTTAGCATCAACGCCAAATTGGACAGACACAGGGCGTCCATCATAGAAAGAAAGCGTAAGAATTAACAAGAGATTTAGCAGCTTATAAATCTATTGCTGCATATCTCATTAAACAGTCTAAGAACCAGAATAATATTTCTCAGACTGTGAATAAAATTGCTGTAGTAACACAAGGACAGAACAACACTAGGAATCAAAAAGAAGTCAGCAATGGTTCCTGTGAAAATAATAGAAACTGTGACACTAATTCTTACAGCAATTTAGACTCTAATGTTCAAAGTAGCACTTCTTACTCCCAGGCTTTATCCTCTAATGATAAGGCAAGTCCTTTTTAGTGGACAAAAATGGAAACAAGAAAATGCCAAGGTGGTCTTTCAAAGTCCAGACACGGAGCAAAGGAAAGGGCAGGAACAAGAAACGGAATTAAATTTTGGTATCAGCATCCGTAATTTAACAGAAAGGATATTGCCGTTTGATGTCATTTCTTTGTTAAAGAAGGGGCTTTCCTTTATTCCATGTAATAAAGTAAACATTCCTAATCTAATTATAGACTTCAAGTTATACCTGCGTAAGTTAAATTTGAAGTTTATATATGATGATTTAAGTGACAAATCAATACATAATAACGAATGTTGTAAGAAAAGTACATTTAATCCCTTACTCAACACTACTTTACAAGTGTATAGTAAGATTTGTGAACAAGATTTTAGGAAGTTGGCAACTTCATATCTTCCTACACCAAATTTATCTGTTTCAGAGTCAGAAGCTTTAGATTTTTTGATTAGAAACAAAGATCTAAGGGTCATGAGGTCTGACAAAGGTGGCACTTTAGTCATTATGGATAATAAAGACTATGTTATAGCCATGAAAAGTATGTTAGACAATGAGATCAATTACAGATTAGTCAACCAAGTAGACATTATCAGAAGTTTCACAAATTTAGACATTACTTTATTTGATTTATTAGGTCAAGGTGACATTACTTACACTGATTATGATTTTTTGTATGTTGAGTTTCCGAAACTAGCTTGTATGTTTGGTATACCGAAACTGCACAAGTTTGGTGATACACTACCATTTAGACCAATTATTTTGGCAGGTTTTTCAAAAACAGAACCTATCTCTATATGGTTAGACCACATTTTAAATCCAATTGTGCAAAAAATGAAATTTTATCTAAGAGACTCTTGGCATCTCCTAGAACTATTAAGTGATGTTCAGGTTCAAGGATTGAATTTCCATTTTGCATCACTAGATGTGGTATCACTTTACACGTGTATAGACCACTCTAAAGGTGTGGAGATGACCAGAGAATATTTAAACAAGTACACTGATATGAGTAGTACATTAATTAACACCATTTGTGTTCTAATTGAGTTAATATTAGACAACATTTTTTTTCTTTTTGAAGGTAACAAGTACAAGCAGGTTACGGGTGTTGCCATGGGGTCTAGAGTGGCACCAAGTTTTGCCAACCTAGTCATCGCCACCTGGGAGTTAAATGTTTTACAAACTCATTTTCTATCTAAACATTTGTTATTTTACAGACGATATATTGATGATTTATTTATTTTATGGACTGGTGATCATGAGTCTTTTGTCACTTTTGTTAATGATTTAAATGAAACAACAGACTTTTTAAAGTTTACTATTGGACAGTTTGATGAAACTTTAGATTTCTTAGATATACATTTAAGTTACAACACAGAATACGGACATTTTGAGAGTCAAATATATAGAAAATCTAGTTTCACAAATCAGTATCTTCATTTTGACAGTCTACATCCACAATTTATGAAACGTGGAGTAGTCAAAGGGCAGTTTATCAGGTTAAGTCATCTAACCACTAAGAATGAAACATTTCTAGAAGAAGTTAATAAATTGACTGTTTTTTTTATTGATAGGGGGTACAAGGAATTTTGGCTACAAAATATAATCAAAGAAGTGTGTATGTTAAGAGAAACTAAAGCTATTCCTATATTACACAAGTCTAGTACTTTAAGCATTTTTGGAACTAAGCATCAAATCAATCTGACTTATAGATTAGCCTTTCCTATTCCTATAAGTAATGAAATGGATTCCATTAGACACATTCTGATGGACAATTGGAAAATCATTTTGGGTAATCAAGACCTAAGTGACATATTAGGTAGGTTTCCCATTTTTACTTCTAAAAAAACTGTCAATTTAAAAAGTATTTTAGAACATGGCCACAGGTGTAGAAATATAGACAGTAGACTAGTTCTAGGTACATTTCCTTGTCAAAGCTGCAAACAATGTAGGTATGTTTCTAGAACAAGTTCTGTTTTCTTTAAACACATTAAGAAAGAATTTCACAGTAAAGATCATTACACATGCAAGACAAAAAATGTAGTCTATGTTGCTCAGTGTAACTCATGTGAACATTTCTATATAGGAAAAACTATTAGAACGCTAAACAAGAGAATTTATGAACACTTGTTGGCTATTAAAAACAAGGATTTCAACAACGCACTTGCTAAACATGCACAAAACTGTCCATTTTTTAAAAAGTTTACTTTTTCAGTGTTAGAAAAAGTTAAAGATGAATTGTTTACTAGTAATTACAAATTACTGTTGGAATGTAGAGAAGCCTTTTGGCAAATAATGCTTAGAGCAGGCGTTTTGCCTGGTTTGAATGAATCCATTAATATCAAATGTTTTTTGCAAGCACAGAGGCTTTAAAATGCAACATTAGTTACATTTAGACTAGTGTTTTAGTAGTATTGTTGACACATATACAGTGTTTTTATTAAGTACATTTTATGTATTCATTTTTATGTATTTAGTTTTATGTAAATAGTGAAACTGAATGGGTACACATTTTGAATATTTAATATATTGTGAATGAGACAACAGATGGTTACATCAGTATTTCCATTGGTTTACAACATCATGTGGTTGTTCTTCCAATGGTATTTAAAATGGTTGTTTTATGTAATGGCTGTTTTCTGATGAAGTTCACAGAGATTAAAGGTGGACAAAACGCGTAATTGTCAAGTGACTTATTGACTGGGAACACTCGCTTTGCCTTTCCATTTTGAGTTCTCAGGCATGTTATATATATATATATATATATATAATTTTTTTTTTTTTTTTTTTTTGGGGGGGGGGGATTGAGCTTGAGCTTATATTTTCTGAGAGAGTAATAAAGTATAGAAGATCAAGAAGCCAAAGTTAGGAAGGGAACAATAAACAGAACATGCTGGAGGGATAGATTCCTGTCCCAGAGACTTCCCATACTCTAGAACAGACTACCTATCTATGTCAAACAGAGCTCCTCGTTAGCACTCTTCAAGAAAAATCTTGATGATTAGATGGGAAATAGGAAATTCACCCCAAGGATCACTTCCGTGGCTTTGCTCGACAAGGGCACAGGAAAATAATTTTCTTGGGTGGCGAAAGCCAGGGCACCTTTTTGGCTAGGCTTATAAAGGCCCTAGGGCCAATAGCCGAGTACCTACCTATGAACCTATGAATTCAAGCAAAAAGGTTCAGTTAGAATGGTTAAAAATGTGTACTGTGATGACATTAATATTCATATAAGCCTAATACTTATGCAGAGCTGTCTCAAAGCAATTTGTTGGCGTTTTATAATAAAACTGCTGGGAGATGCTTTGTAAAGTGTACTAGATAGTGTACTTAAACTGCAGGCATCCTGACCCCCATTTGGAAATTGTGTGACTGTTTTACTATTTTTCATAGACAAACATGCACCCACACCCATACATATATCCATGAATGTATATATATATATATATATATATATATATATATATATATATATATATATATGTGTGTGTGTGTGTGTGTGTGTGTGTGTGTGTGTGTTGATGGTTAACTTGATTGAATTATGCTGTATTTGATTTACAGCTTCTTGACTATAGCATAATTCTTGTTTATTTCCATGTATTCATGGTTCTGAGACCATGGAGGTAGCATATATAAGTTATGGTGGTAAATGGACAGAGCCCCCTTAACAGGAGTTATGGGGGACAAAGTCATTATCATCATCAATCTATTATCATTTCTGCATGGAGTTGGGGTGTCATCATTTGTTACCACATATGTCAATTCAGAGTCACTCACCTACCTTCATCTACACTCATATCTGACTTTCGCATGACTTCTCTCACACAATCCATCCATCTTTTGACTAGATGTCTCATTTCCACTTGCATTCTTCCTGTTTTACCCAAATCGTCTTTACTAAATTGTATACTGCTTTCCTGTATATGTGATCAAACCACTGTAGTCTGTTCTCCTCGACCTTCTCTGTATCTGGGCCTCATTGGCTTCTGCTCTGATGTCCTCATTTCTGCACCTATCCCACAGTGTGCATCCCACTACCTATCTCAGCCTTTCCATCACCATCACCTCTGTCTTCATTGCCTAGAATTTTGTGGCATATAGAAGTACTGGTACACCTTACTCCTCATGTTCTTTGGCATTCTTCTGTTATACACTACCCTTGAGACTTTGTGCCAGTTAGCTGCAGCACTTGTGATTCTAGCTTTGACTTCCTCATTCAGATTTCTCTGGCTATTAACCTATTCCACTATTTGCCTTCTTTCTCAATTTTCAGCTTCATTTGCTATCATGACCACTGTCTTTTCTGTACTTCCTTTCATCTCATGTGCCTTCAGTGTTGTACTTCATTCCCCTATCATTTGTTGATGTTCCTGTTAACATTGTGAATGTAATGCCATATCATCTGCATACAGCAATTTTGTTGATCTAGCTACTCCCACCTGTTTACTAATATGGTTGATCACAAGTATGAGTGGGCTCAGAGCTCAACCCTGATGCATACCCTCTTCCACTGAGAATCCCTCTGAAAGTCTAAACACATGTTATTTGCTCCATGTCCATCATCATTGTTGCTAGGACTTCATATCATCACATAACTGTTAATTCAGCTTTCTTAGAACCTTATCTTATGATTTATCCAAGTCTAGGAATGACCAATTCCACACAATCTGTCTCATTTCAAAACAATGGGTCAGTTGTACTGCATTCTGATCTAAATCTGAACAGCACATCTCCCATCATACTTTCTGCCACTCTGCATATTAATTTATCAGTTATCATCTCATACACTTTCACCCAGTATGACAGAAGTTTGATACTTCTGCACTGTCCACTTTTGTGAATGTCGCCTTTGTTCTTATACATGGGCACTCGAATGTTTATTTTCCAGTCATTTGGGGTACACCTTCCTCTCCACACCCCAATAACTACACTCAGGAGCCATTTCTCCCCTAATACACCCAGTGTCTTGCTCTCATCTGCTGTGAATTCATCTGAGCTTGCTGCTTTCTTTGACTTCATTTTTCTTAGTGCTGTTCTAAGGATTAAAGTATGTTAACTCACAATGCCTTATACCTAAGAGTTGACAACTGGCTGACTTACAAGGCCCTCACAAATCCAGCCCTGATGGAGCTGCTACACATCCACAAGTCAAACACCACGAGGGTCACCTTACCTAAGAATCTTAACTTAGTCAGTAAGACAAACAAAACATGCTGGACAGACAGATATGTGTCTCAGAGACTGCCCCTTCTTTGGAACAGGCCTTCTATTCACATTAACCAGACCCCTTCCCTGGTATTTTTCAAACACAGTTTGGATCAATGGATGGGGAATCACAAATTCACAAGTGGGATAGTGCCTACGCCTTATGAACAGGGGCAATTTGTAAATACTCAAAGCACAGGCAGTAATCTGTGTGTGTGTGTGTGTGTGTGTGTGTGTGTGTGTGTGTGTGTGTGTGTGTGTGTGTGTGTGTGTGTGTGTGTGTGTATACAAATGTGCAAAATAATCTGGTTATGATCATACTCTTGCTCTCTCTCTCTCCATATATATATATATATATATATATATATAAATTACCAAATCATATTGGATGGATGCCACCCTTTATATGGGGGTGGTTCTTATAATGTTATCTATAACCCCTCTACTGTTGGATTCATTTTAGTTAAACTTATATATATATATATATATATATATATATATATATATATATATATATATATGTATATATATATGTGTGTGTGTGTGTGTGTGTATATATATATATATATATATATATATATATATATATATATATATATATACACATACACACACACACACACACATATATGTGTGTGTGTGCGTGTGTGTGTAAAGATACGTACTACATACATGTGGTAACTGCTTTGTACTTACAAATGTACTATTAAGTACCATAGAATGTGAGTAACCATTATTGTAAGAGAAAAGGTTTCCATAAAGCCTCATAACATCTCTGCTATTGGTACCTTTTGAAAAGAAAGTTGATCTTTTTACTTTAGGCTGTTCTGTAAACAAATAAAACACATTTGTGGTTTCCTGATGCAATAACTTTAAATGAACATGTCACTGGCTAAATTTTACTAGGTGGCACAAAATAGCTATTTTTGGGTCCACTTTCTAAACTTGAAATACTAAAATATCGAATGTCAGTATCTCGAGACTAGAATGTGGAAAGCCCACAAAAACGAAAACACAAAACACCGACATGCAAAATACCAAAAAAAACAAAAAAACAAAAATAAAACATCCGAACATCCCCCTACATAACATTACCTTACATGTCCCCCTACAAAACACTACCTTATGTTTAAGCAGGGGGGGGCAAGCCCCTCTGCACCCCCCCACTACTTATATATACCAACTTGCACTAGCACGAATAACACACACATACACTACAAATGTACAAAATCACCACTTTCATCACTTACACAGATACACACACACACACTCTAACCTACCTACTCTAACCAACTCCTGAAAATTATGCCAAACCTAATTCAAACCAAAATCCTATCCAAAACCCTAAGAAAATACAAATTTACCTGAATCTTCATTAATAAACACACATCAGCCGACACATGCATAACCCACAAACCACAAACCATTAAAAGGACATCACACTACATGACACACACCGCAGAACTACTAAAAATTAGAAAAACTAAGATTCGATAAAATTATTAGTTTTATTTTTATTTTTATTTTATTCTTATCTTTATTTTCATTTTTATTTTCATTTTTATTTAGTGTTAATTAAGATAGGTTAGCCTATATTAAATATTAAATATAATATGTACATATTGTATATTAGTTTTAACACTTTTGGACGGTTTCGTCTATTGGTATTTGTTGTTTAGGCAAATTAATATGAAGTTTTTTATGTATTTATATATGTTGATATTTTCAAAATATTGTGTTATTATCTATACTTATTTTATATGTATATATTATATATATATATATATTTTTTATATATATTTTACTTTATTTGAACATATATATACGCATATATATATAACTGCTTTAGATAATTTTACTCAAGTGTTTGAAGTGTTTTCAATACTGTGATTCAGTTCATAGAGGGTTAACCTCCTGTGAATAATCTCCTTTGAGTTGTTCATTGGAGGGTTTGAATTAATTGAACCATTTAAGATAATTAGATATGTATAAATATGGTTGTTACTCTTTATGTAGTGATCTGAAGAAGCGTATTGTTACGCGAAAGCGCTTATCCCTGTGTCCTATTTAATAAATATCATCGTGTTCTAATACTCTGGATTTCATCATTGTCTTTTGCCTCTGCGTTGGAACTGAACGTGTGTTTTTGCTACTTATACAGATACACACACACACACTCTAACCTACCTACTCTAACCAACTCCTGAAAATTATGCCAAACCTAATTCAAACCAAAATCCTATCCAAAACCCTAAGAAAATACAAATTTACCTGAATCTTCATTAATAAACACACATCAGCCGACACATGCATAACCCACAAACCACAAACCATTAAAAGGACATCACACTACATGACACACACCGCAGAACTACTAAAAATTAGAAAAACTAAGATTCGATAAAATGCAGTTTTAAAAAACTGCAGTTTCTACATTCTAGTCTTGAGATACTGAAATTCAATATTTCAGTATTTTGAGATTAGAAAGTGGACCCCTGTTTTTATAGATGTCAGATTAACCTTGGCTAGCCAACCAGTAGTCCACAGAGAATCTTTTGATTAATAATATTAAACTTAATCCTTTATTTGGGAATTTTGCAAATTGCCTACATCTGCTTGTTTAGGCCTAGTCAATTTAGGATTAAAACTGTACTTGGATATTTTTCTCACCCATACTTAAGTTACTTGTTTAGAAGATTCAAAAAGCAAAATCTTCCCTTAACAAGCTGTTTCTGCTCCATGCTACCAGAAATAAGTCCCTTGCATCATTCTGGATATATTCCAGTCTTTTTTTCTGCATTGTTTTACCTAGATCACTAATCTGACTGATGGGTCTAAAATTGTTTTTGTCTGATGTGACCCCCTTCCCATCCACTTTGTAAATTAGTGCCACTGAAGCATGACACTACATATCATGGATGTCTGCACATACTAAAATTTTAGTTAACATAATTGATAGGAGTTTAGTTAGGTTTTCCTTATTAAGTGTTGGAAACCTCCAGACATGTTGTCTAGCTCCATGGATCTTGCATTTTTAATTTTATTTGTAACGCCAGTTATCATGTCTGTAGTTCTGTAAAGGGTGTCTCTTGCTGTTATTATGTCAAGTTGATATATGTATTCACTTGTAAAGTTTGCCTTAAGTTTCTGAGCAAGTATATTTATTATATCCTATGAATGATGACTGTGTCACTATATAGTATGTCTGGGTGATTATATTAACTGTTTATTTTTAACATGTCACAACCACAATTTTTCCTTTAAATTTGCTGATGTAATTAAAAAATACCTTTCTACTGCTTTCAGCATTTGATAACAAGCTGAGTTCATGGTAAGATCTGGAATACTTAATAAGAAAAGTAAACATTTTTTGCACTCAGAAAAACAATGAATAAAAAGAATCCAAGAATGACCAGGTACCTCAAAACACAGATAAAATTGTTGCTGGTTCTACAAATTTTTTGCACTTTATTTAATCTAGACTCATTTTATGACTGTGGCAATTTTGAAAGCTAAGCAGTACCTTTTCTTTCTGTTATATAACTTATAAAGGGTTCCTGTCAAATTTACTTGTGTATCTGTGTCCTAGCAGTTTGTATCCATGAATACAATAACTAATAATATCACATAATTCAATACTGCTATCTTTTATCCATGGATGCACTATATGATGGAAGTAAGTTGAGTACTGTGTGTGCCTATGTGCATATGTGCTTGTATAGTTTGTGACTACTAATCAGGGATACATATGGATAATGGATACCCTGATCCTGGACATGTTTCTTCTTTCTGTAATTTGCATTCTAATCACATATGTGGATAAACTAGCATTTATTGATGTAAGAAATCTGTAGCAACTATAAAATAGATGTAAGGGTAACAATCCATGTTTGGACTGCTAATGCCTAGACCCCCCCTCCATGATGGACACATCCATCTCTCTCTGCCAGCACTTCAGACACCCAAGCTGCTAATCAAACCTTGGTTGCCTGGTTCATAGTTAGGGGTTTATCCCTTTCTACCATGATGCTGGCTACCTGCTTACCAGCATGTTGTGATTTCAGTAGGCATAATTACTGTTGAGGGTCCTGTTTTGGTAAATAGACAGAGCTGAAAACATACATCTTAACAAATCAGGGTGTATGTGCTACTAGCCTGAGACGTTTCAAGCATCCAGCTAAGTATCATCTGAATCGGGCCTCATAATGACGTAGGTTCTGTCTCCCCACTTTATGTAGGTGGTAGTTTGACACATAAAATTACATGTGAGTTTTCTGTATTTTCCACCCAAGGGACAGTGAAGGAAGAAAGTTATAGAAGGGTGTAAAATATCCCTCCTCTTAAGCCAGTAGCTGATGTTAGCTATATGGAATGCTAGGAAGCATCTGAATATTTGAAAGTCTGGGGGGCATTTATGTATTATTTTACAGTGCATGCTGCCTCACATGATACATTATATTGTGGAGAATCAATTTGATAACCCCTGAATATGCACTTACGGACTCTAAGAAGTATATAAATGTATAACATCTGTCCAGCAGATGCAACACACTGGCTTAATGTTTCAGTCAGTAAAAAAAGGTACTCCCTTCATAAAAACCTTGAGGAAGTATTTAGCCTTGTTAGACCTCATGTTAAAACAGCCATAGTGTTTCCTTTACTGGGACCTTCTACATCTAGCTGTAATAAGAAAAAGATTATCTTTGGCCATCTTTAAGAGAAAAAAAATGAAAAACACCTATTTAGTGAAACTGCATGTAAATGTTTCCATGATAATGGTTAGAAAACCTTATAGTCACTATCAAATTTAGCATTTAGATCCCTAAGTATTGCTTTTCTGTTTGGCATTTACTATTTATATGACATTTTGTTACTTGTGCCTATTTTGAAATGTTATGTTCATTGTATGCCATTACTGTGGAAACATGTTTCTTTGCTGCTTGTCTATTACCGCAACATGTTTTCATTGTTGTTTATCCTGCTCTATGGGCCTGGGTTGTACATGAAAAGGGTTTGGTGACCCATCCACTTAACCAGTTATCAAACTGTAACAAATAAAAATGAATAAATAAGTGTGTGTGTGTGTGTGTGTGTGTGTGTGTGTGTGTGTGTGTGTGTGTGAGGGAGAGAGAGAGATAAGTAAATATAATATATGTTTATGTGCTCATAGGTGTCAACTGATTACAGTATGACATTTATTTATAATTATTACCGGTATACAGTATATCATAAGGGAAGTGAACAGAGGTAGCAGATGTACCATCTCATTTACATATTAATTGGGTATGCTCTATCGAAACCATATATTCTTAACCTCTAATGCTAGACTCTCATTGGCACAGGCTCTTCTTCTCCCCTCCCTTCTCTATGCCACTCCAATTCTAACTAATATTCAGTCCACTACCCTGGCCAAACACCAACAAACTTATCACAAAATAGCAAGATTTTTCACAAACTCCTCTTTTAACTGACACCATTGCCTGGCACTCAACTCTCTTCAATGGCTTGAACTTCCACAACAAGTCCTTCTATCTCAGTTTCACATTACTCACTCCATACTATACAAACCACCCTCATGGCCTGCTCTCTCCTCCTTAGGAACCACCTATACTCCCACCTGCCCACTCCGCACCTCTAACCAGCAACTCCTTGAAGTCTACAAACCTAAGAAAACTATTGGTTAATTACTGCATAAATCCACTGTATCCCAAGCTTGGAATAAACTTCCATCCCACATATGCTCCATTACTCACCCTATACACTTTAAGAAAGAACTCAGACTTCACTTACTTAACACCAAAACTTGTACCTGTCATGACCCTACCTAACTCCACTACTAACCTTTATCCAATTCTTCTACAATTATCTACATTTTTCCCCTCATATTTACCTTACCATTTTAATATACCTCTTACTACCCTCTGCATGCACAGTACTACACCACTTCATAACCGCTATTAATAACAAACAAACAAACAAAAAAGGGAGGGCTGTTACTAACTATTGTGTATATATCTACTGATCTGATTTACCTTGTTATTCTTCTTATCTAATCACTGTAAATTTCTATGTATTTGTATGTCAAACTGCAATTGGTATGTATTGTATGTCAAACTGCAATTGGTATGTATTTGTAAAACAAGTTTTTGTGTATAGTTTACTGTATGTAACTGGAGCTTTTCTCCACTGAAAATGGGTCTTTCACCCAGCTGGACAAACCCGATTAACAAATGTCAATAAATAAATAAATTGTATTCCATTGTTATTTTGGAAGATTGGTTGAGTTTCAGCTTCACAAAACCTGCCATATAATATTCTTTTATCTGATTACCTATGCAAATTCATCCTGCAATGAGGTAGGGAGGCCTACTCTTGCTGTCATATTATTAGCAGTACATCTGAATGGTGTGCATGTAGCCACTTTCAGAGGAGATTTTATGTGTATATATATATATATATATATATATATATATATATATATATATGCCAAAAGTATGAATGATATTTTCAGTGCGAGAAAATTAACCAAAATTTTCTCACTGAAGTGCACAGAGAACCGTGTGGTTGCCCAGTAGGCTACACACCAGTAACTTCTGATTATTAAGTTGCTACTACTAATCTCTTTAACGGGAAGAAGAGGTCTCCAGTAGTCAAACACTTCTGAAGTAGTCAGTATACCTGCCAAGGACAAATCATAGGTAATACTTCTTAAGCAGTTAGCACACATGCCAAGGACAAATCATAGGTAACACTTCTTAAGTAGCCAGCACACATGCCAAGGACAAATCATAGGTAACACTTCTTAAGTAGTCATCACACATGCCCAGGAAAAATCATAGATAACACTTCTTAAGTAGTCAGCACACATGCCAAGGACAAATCATAGGTAGCACTTCTTAAGCAGTCAGTACACATGCCAAGGACAAATCATAGATAACACTTCTTAAGCAGTCAGCACACATCAAGGTCAAATCATGCATAACACTTCTTAAGCAGTCAGCACACATGCCAAGGACAAATCATAGGTAACACTTCTTAAGTAGTCAGCACACATGCCAAGGACAAATCATAGGTAACAACTTCTTAAGTAGTCATCCCACATGCCAAAGACAAATCATAGGTAACACTTCTTAAGTAGTCAGCACACATACCAAGGACAAATCATAGGTAACACTTCTTAAGTAATCAGCACACATGCCAAGGAAAATCATAGGTAACACTTCTTAAGCAGCCAGCGCACATGCCGAGGACAAATCATAGGTAACACTTCTTAAGTAGTCAGCACACATGCCAAGGACAAATCATAGGTAAGACTTCTTAAGTAGTCAGCACACATGCCAAAGACAATCAGGTAATACTTCTTAAGTAGTCAACACACGTCAAGGACAAATTATGTGCAAAACTTCTTAAGCAGTCAGCACACATTCCAAGGACAAATCATCGGTAACACTTCTTAAGCAGTCAGCACACATGCCAAGGACAAATCATAGGTAACACTTCTTAAGTAGTCAGCACACATGCCAAGACAAATCACAGGTAACACTTCTTAAGTAGTCAGCACACATGCCAAGACAAATCACAGGTAACTCTTCTTAAGTAGTTAGTACTCATGCCAAGGAAAAATCAAAGAGAAACAAAAAGGAATAGCAGTATATGCAAACCAAAGTTTGTAGCGCTTTCATTCTACTTTAATAATACTTCCATAAAATGAAGATATCATCTAAACATCTAAAGTATAATGTACAAAATTAAAAAAAAAATCACTGTTAAAAATAAACTTCTTTCCCAGGTCAGCAGTACAAAATTTGCAAAAAATTGGGGCAAAGGTTGTAGCTACTGTCACCCCTTGACCTGTTTATATAATTCTCCTTCAAAAAATATTGTCTAAAACAAATTAAATGCAAGCTAAAATAGTATGGATATCATCATTAGTTAAGAAGTCAAATTCTGTTAAGTGCTGCATTAAAATAATCAAGTCGCTCATTTTGTGGAACACAGTTGAATAAATCAACTACATCGATGGTAAGGAACTCAATCTTATCATGGTATAGCTGTTCTTTAAACATACATAAAAAGTCCCAGGAATCCATCAGTATATGAGTAACCTCACCAAAGGCTGGTTTCAATACTATTTCCACATACACAGCCAAGGGATAAATTTTTGAACCCTGTAAAGCTACAATATGTCAAAATGGTGGATTCTTAATATTTTTATGAACCTTTGAAATTCCAAAAATACAGGAGACCCTGGGAAATTTATGTAATAAAAATTTATATGCATTCCTTGTAATATACCCTTGAACCAGTCTTCTAAAGTGAGATCAATTTTCCTGGAGCTAATATTAATTTCAGAAATAATAAAGTATGTAGTTTCATTGCCTAATGTATTTTTCATAGCACATGAATAGTCAATAGAAAAAAAATAAAATTACACTTCCACCCTTATTTGGCTTCATTACTTTAATGGATTTATCCTTGCATAATTAGCGCAAAAACTGTTTCTCATTATGATTAAGATTTTTCCATCTATAGTTTTTATAACATCTGGTTAATTTAAATAAATCATTAATAACATTTGATTCAAAAGCCTGAACATTAGGATGGCAAGGGGGTTGAATATACTTCTACTCTCATCACCCCATTGTTACTAGAAATATTGTGACACCCTTTGCCCCTAAAAACAGGGCCAAATTAATTTTCCTAATGGATAATTTAATTAAATAATAGTGTCCACAATACTGAAGGACTTAGTATGAACAAAAGTGAATCTTTTCTTAAATAAAGTAAACAATTCAGGTTGAATGTCAAGGCAACTGTAATTATTAATATTAAAACCACTGTGTACTTATTTTAACATTCACATCACCTGTTGGCCCTAGGGTGTGACTCAATATTCCTCTTCATCCCTTTTCGCTTGTTCCACTCTAAGGTCTTCCCTCTCCCCTTCTTTTTTCCCTTGATACCAGATATTGGATCCTTCCCCTCCATTGTCCTGGGACCATCCATACTTTGAGCCCTGTTGGCTAA
The DNA here is from genome assembly GCF_019279795.1 of Protopterus annectens. Lineage (NCBI taxonomy): Eukaryota > Metazoa > Chordata > Ceratodontiformes > Protopteridae > Protopterus > Protopterus annectens. The sequence continues at coordinate 972,773,635 of NC_056726.1, read as the reverse complement.
CCTCTCGGATCTTCACATTGGGGAATATTCTAAAGAGTCTGGATTAAATTCATCAGTCTCTGTATTAGGTCCAAACCTAATAGGAGGTTCATTCATAGGATTCATTGGTGTTTTCAACAAGTAATAAAATGTCAACATTTTTCCCATCCCCGATTTCATTGTAAAAATTAACCAAATGCCCCTTATTCAGGGAGTGCCCTAAATTATTACTATATTGTTTCTGATACCTAATTATTTTCCCTTTCTTTCTTTTTTATTAATCTCATAATGCTTGTCCACTTTAGAGAACATTTGATTATATTTAGATTTAAAAGAATCAAATATAAAATCAGAAAGAATCTTATTGTTTATTATAATAATACCATCCAATGAAGTAGAACTCTTGCGTTCATTGTGTTTCTACATGGCCTGTATTAGTTCAAACCCATGGCTGTCAAAAATGTCCCTTAGTTCATTGTAAACGACAGACTGAAAAATTACTCTATTCAGAAATTTATAACATCCAAGTGCTTGGCGCACAATATCTATGGTCAAACATTCCCTACAATATTATTTCTTTATTTGTAAGCCCCTTAATTTAAATTGTTTCTTTTTGAATTCCTGAATATTATCTTCTAATGAAGGGAACCAGTTCTTACAACCTGGAATAATAGATGGTGATCCATTGGAAAAGCAGTATGTCTTATTTAACCAGTCTTGAAAACTAAAGTTGTTGTTATAGCCTCCTGAGTTGGGTAAATTTATGGTAGAAACAGTTGCTGTCCTAACTCCATTCAAATCATTAGGACCAAAACATTGAAAAGAGTTAGTCACAGTACTTGTTTTATGCAAGCCATGGTGTGTAATTCACCGTCTGTCACTATTTATCGATGAATTCTACCGGGTACACTTGTCTCATAATATATTATTGGAATACGGTGTCATGGTCTGGCCTGGTATCACACTAGACCCGTATGTTCCAATATTGTTTTCCACAATGACATTCATAGTAACTCAATTATCACCTGCCAAGAAGTTGTTGAATACTGCCACGGCATGGGAACCATTCTGAGGGCAAGCACTATCGGTTCCCTAGGTGGAACAAGTGTAATATAATTGGCTTCTAAAAAGACGCAACATTTTTCCATGATGGTCTACACAAAATACACATCTGTTGCAGTACTAATTTAAATGTAGCATTACTAGACTTTGCAAAAAAATGCATTATGATTACAAAGTGTTCAAATCATAAAAATGTCACTACTACTAAAGATCTAGGGACAACGGTAGACTACAATTTAAATTTTGTTCATTTTGTCTCAACCAAAGTAAGAAAAGCATATTCTGCAGCCCAGCTAATTCTGAAGGACATGCCCATTCTCTGCAGTGAGATCCCTGAACTACTTAATACCGTAACAATTATACTAATTATTAAATACGGTACTAAGCTTTGAAGCTTCCAAAAATGCCAGCTCCAAGAACTTGAAAAATCACAATGATTCCTTGTCCCGGTCTCCTTCAACAACACACATCACACCAAATGACATTTGACAGCCTTTATTAGATTTCCATAACATAGCTTTGATCACCAACTTTATTAATTACAACTGTTCATGATATAATTGATTCTTATACAGCATAACCTCCTTGTAATGTTAATCGGGGCAGCGTACCTACTCACCCTGCACCAGTAAGCAGCGTCCATACCTCTACTCACTTTACTTATGAAGCAGTGTCCCATCTCACTTCCTCCACCAGTCATTGTAATGTTAATCAGGGTAGCATACCTACTCACCCTGCCCAACAAGCAGGATCCATACCTCTGCTCTCTTACTTTACTTATGGAGCAGCATCCCAACTCACTTCATACACCATCCATTGAATTACCTTCCACCAAATAAGCACCATCCTTACCTCAGCTTGCTTATCTATTCAGCAAGCTTCCTCCAATTACTCATTTCCTTTACCCAGATCCTTGAAATGAACATCCACACAACAGAGGGGGGAACAGAAGAGGGCAAGCCTATCCCTCTTCTCCGCCTACCTCCACTGATAAAATAACACTACACCCCACCAAAGAAAAGAGGGAGGGTGGGTGGATAGCAAGTTCATGCCAAAATATGATTGCTTAACCACTACACTAGACTAAACCTCTTAAGCCCCTCCCCATCATTATCTCATTTCCTCCCCACCATCCCTGCCTCCACTTAACCCTTTCACCTTCCCAACCCACTTAACTTCCCTTAATATTAACCCAACCCCCCATGAAGATGTCCTGGGACAACTTAGTTTGTTGCCAAACTTCATTTGTCCCGGTCCCCTTCAATAACACACATCACACCAAATGACATTTGACTACCTTTATTAGATTTCCATAACATAGCTTTGATCACCAACTTTATTAATTACAACTATTCATGATATAATTGATTCTTATACAGCATAACATCCTTGTAATGTTAATCAGGGCAGCGTACCTACTCACCCTGCCCCAGTAAGCAGCATCCATACCTCTACTCACTTTACTTATGAATCAGCGTCCCATCTCACTTCATCCACCATTCATTGTAATGTTAATCACGGTAGCGTACCCTACTCACTCTGCCCAACAAGCATGGTCCATACTTCCGCTCTCTTACTTTACTTATGGAGCAGCGTCCCAACTCACTTCATACACCATCCATTGAATTACCTTCCACCAAATAAACACCATCCTTACCTCAGCTTGCTTATCTATTCAGCAAGCTTCCTCCAGCTACTCATTTCCTTTCCCCAGATCATTGAAATGAACATCCAGACATCAGAGGGGGAACAGAAGAGGGCAAGCCTATCCCTCTTCTTCGCCAACCAGCCTGACCAGGCTGTTCCCCCTCCCTTCTACCCAAAATTGTTCAACCCACATACCATAAAGGGAAGGGTCAAGCCAAACATCATTTGGTGTACCCAACATCTGTAAAGCACCTTAGAATCCCATCATAAACATCTTTGCCATGCCCTCACTGAAACACACCCTAATGAAACTAAATAAAGTAGGATTACCATGACCCCATTGTAACACCGGAACATCCACACCAAGAGAACACATACCCTTTTAGCCCGCTGCCTCCAAAGCTGAAATCATGGCTCAACCTGAATGTATTGACAGCCTATAATCACAACAAGCTACAAACTATAACCCCTTGAACTCAAGATGGCACCCAGTCAAACAATTAGTAGCAAGTCTCACCCTCAAGACCCTGCTAACCATAGAATATCACCTTAGCCCATCCACTACCCAATTCTATATGTGCAACAACTCCCATTACCGTAGGGAATAGTCTAACTCGAAAACTTTAATGTCCTAACCTTAGATGGCAGAAATTCAGTACCCCTTGACCTAGTTCCTGAAAACTCACCTATGCTCAACAATGAAATAATCTACATGCCAAGCCATAAACACCCCCAATTCACTCATTACCAAACCATTCTTAACTCCTGTTTGTCTCTAGCTTTTCCCCTCAAAAGTTCTCTTTTCTTATGTTACATATACCACTAGTATCCTACAGGTGACTTATCCTGCAACCAGGCTTCGTTAAGCCTTCTAACTCCCCTGTAACAATGCACCCAGTTTCTAAAACTACCCCAACACAACCACCTACCTACCATGCTTCCTAAACGCATCTGGTGGGATCCCCACACTCCCCCTAAACCATCCTCAACAGTTTTCCCCTTTGGCACCCTTTACCTACTTCCTTACTTGCCCCCTATACAAAAACACAGAGCTCAAACGTGCCTTACTAAGATGATTACTCTGACCCTCCTTGTCCCATTCAAGTGGCAAGAATGTCCATCCTATCAAAACAACACCTTTCAAATCCCATTTTCAAGCCACCGCATGATGCCTTCTGCACTCCAGCAATCTGCAAAGAAAGAAACAATGATAAATTCTATGTGCACACATACCATGATTACTTAACATGGAGGTATTGACCAGGACCCCTGCCACCCCATCAAACCTTTACCTATAGCCAATGGACATGCTCCCTTTACTAGTGAATGCAAGTGCCCAACAGCAGGGACAACTTTCAACATTAATCTAACATACTAACGATTAATAGAACAAATTGTACAACCCATTAACCCTGATATCATAAACTCAAAATGCCTGTCCTTCTCTGACAAGCAGTGTAAACTCCTCTACCAAAACTCAGCTTTGAAAATCACTTACTTCCATCCATAACTCTTGCCCACTTGAGTTTCATCCATAACTGTTGCCCACTTGAGTTCCCCTGTGTAACCTTCTCACTTGCCACTACTTCCATGATCTGCAAATTCACTGTATTGCCACAACTGGTACTTGGCACACCACCATCTACAAAGAAAAGGACAAAATTAAACTCTAGTAATGAGCAGGCTCCACCTTATACCCACCTATTCCAAATTACAGCCTCAGCATTCTAAGACCCCATCTGCAAGAAAGGAAAAGACATGTAAAACATCCAAGATACATAACACACATTCTGAGGTGTCTTCAAAGACCACCTATCCTGCCAGCCCGGGAAAAAATGTACCAGCACCACTCCCATCTATGAGAAAGCAGCATTAACTGAAGCTATGCGTCCAATGACTCTATCAAATACCCAAGATAAATGTATCTACCAGTCGAGAATGTTAAAATTAAACACCGCATGTGAAATAACCTAGGGGATGAAGTTGTATATGTGTCTTGTGTAAAATAGCCCACTTAAGACTCAACCTAACTCATAATATATTGTGAATTCTGTGCTGTAGTCATTTGGTTGAACCGCACTTGGCTGCATTAGGAAGGGACCCTTACATCCTTCCAGATTAACTGCTGGACAAACAGCCATATGCAGCCATGCTGGCTACCATTTTATAAAGGCAGGGCTACCACCACTAGTTGCAGGAAAAGCCATCCCCAGGATATGCGAGCGGAACAAAAATAAGGACACTCTACAAAGTCGAGTATGGCAACACGTACCTAGAAATGGAACTAAAACTAATTCATCCCATTAATACATATGGCTTTGACTCTTTTCTGTTAAAGTAGGTCATATGCAGCCACCAACAACATGTCATGAGACCAGTGAATCAGGCAGAAGGCATGCAAATAAGAACCTAACCATATGTTAAGTGCAGACACTCACATTAATAAGGACACAGCAAAGCTACCGCCCACCTTTAACACTAAAAACCAAAGCAACCAAGCAGAGAGAGAAGCTCCCAACTCAAACCAATATCTCCTCTCCCCCCAGCCAAGGCAACAGGCGGCTCTCGTGAGTTGCATGATGCTGCCCAGGAACTACCCCACTCCACAGCCCCAGAAGATGCCTTTTTTTTTTTCTCCCCTTTTCCCTTTCCTCTCTCTCTCCACCCCCCCCCCTGTACAGCCACCAAAGCTAGTGAGAGCTCTGCACTTCCCAACATGCAGCCAATGCTAGTCAAGTGGAACGGAATACACCCCTTGAACGTTGTTAACATCCACCTATTTGCCACCCTAAATGAATAAATTGCCATCACTTTAGCCAAAACAGCATGAACAGGCATTACATCCATACTCGACTGAAGCCTCACGAATCCCATGCAGTCACCACGAAAGCATCAATTTTTTTTTCCACCACAACCCAATGAGCTAGCTGAGGGGGAAAATGTGGACAAAGCTACAATAGCGAGGGACATATGCCCAAAATAAGGACACTTTCAAACATTACTCTCATTAACTTAGAAATGTGCTAAAATAAAGTTCTGCGACAGCATGCATTTTCCAACAGATATGAAATCTGAACTCAGGAGTCTGTACTTTCTAACCTCAGCCTTAATGATTTGCCATCAAGTGCTAGCAACCACATTCCATGAAAAATGGACACTAAAGCGTGAGACAGCATTTGGCCATTCTGCGGAACATATACAGTTAAGAGGAATGATTTTATTTTACTGCTCACCCGTTTTTTATTTATTTATTATTTTTTGCAACTTAGAAAGTGGATTGAATAACCAGATTGCAGTAGCCTGAACTTTTGAAGTTGAAAACCCCAGTCCCTATAGAGGTATGGGCAAGAAAGCTGTAAACAGCCACATGCTACCCTTTCCTGCTTGACACTCGATAGCTGGGTCCTCAACACTCCCCCTTGTGTAAAGCGTTATACAGCTCCCCAAAAGTAGGGACCAATTTTAAATATTGTTCTTGTAAATTTAACAAGATCCACAGGTCAGCTTCTCTGCTTTATAAAATACTAAAATATTAACCACATATCACACCGGAGCCACAAAGCATGTACTTCCTCATTCTCACAACTCCAAGAATAGAACCAACATGCCGTCAACTTGAATTTTTTTTTTTATCCTATTCTTCCTTCGAGGCACATTATTTCAACCTATACACATTTTCTGCAGATGACTCCACTGCTCAACAAACCAAGCAAACACACAGTCTATGGCTGTGTGTATATTCTGCAGGTGATAACAAGAACACAGTCTCAGGGCAATGTCACACCCAGCCCAGAATGGCAAGCCTTCCTACAAAAGCCCTCGAAAAACATGCAACCACCATTTTTTTCCCCTTCCTCTGGACTGAAACAGACAACGCATTGACAGATTTAATCAAAAAAAATAACAAGGAAACAAATTCAGTTACTGACCAATCGGCATTTTCTCCAAGTACATCAGAGGAACTCTGTACTGCTTGGTGGAAATAAGCTCCAACTCTTGTTTTGTTATGTAGCATGCACCACGCCTCATTGTGCACTCCCCGTGATAATTAGAAGCATATTATGCATGCACCGGGTGCCCCTGTGAACAAGAGAACTCAAATAAGCACTGGAAATGCCATGGATTCTACCACCATGAATGACAACTAACCAGAAAAGAGAAAGGAGGCTATAGCAGAAAGATCACCCTCCATACCAATGGAATTATCCTAACCTCGTTGTTTGTTTTTATGATATTGTAATTATTTATTTATTTATTTATTTTTATATAAGCAGAGCTCCTTCAATACCTACAGGTCATCTCAGATGTCACTTGCATGTGATTGCTTAACCACTACACTAGACTAAACCTCTTAAGCTCCTCCCCATTATTATCTCATTTCCTCCCCACCATCCCTGCCAGTTTGTTGCCAAACTTCATTTCCCAGAAAAACAGTGTGTTGGGAAACTATTCAGAAGGCTTCAAGAACTGTCATATTCTCAGTCTGGCTCTATTTTAAAAGATATGCCTGCAATACAACTCCAGAGGTTTCTAACTCTCGACTAGAGAACCCATTATTAAAAATAAATATCAATAATAGAAAAAAGTACACTAAGGAGTAGCAGTGATTTTAAAAATAAGCAACATGAACTAGTCCAAACACAATGCAGAACAGACTGCAGACTCATGATTGAAACTGGCTTTTTTATTAGCGTAAGTCATTGAAGAATCTTAAGACTTGCAACTGACTGCTGCTTTTTATGTGACATTTATTGTCTGCACCTGACTGAGCTGTTTAGTTACACTGCTTTTGCAAGTAGCATCATTGTTAGCTAAGTTGTCTTGTATTCCTTTACTTTTATTTGCATAACAAATAATAAGCAATAGTGGCTTGGAGTCAGTCTCCATGCTAACAAGGTATGGCGTCTCTGAGGTCTCCTATTCCAACATTTCAAAGTGTGACACAATTGAGACTTATTGCAGTGATTTTCTAATATTGCTGGATGACTACAGCACAGCACAAACCATTCAGGCAGTTAATGAGACTCCAGCAACATCCACAAAAATGACAATACAACTGAGGGAGTAATTATCAGTGATTATAGAATGATTATAGGAGATAACAAAGGTCTGGTATAAATTACTGGAAGTTTGACCTTCTAGGTAGAGAATGTAGGCCAAACTGCGACTACAATTCATTGTGAGTAGTTATAGGGATCTAGCTCAAACATGTTCATGTCTCCTTAAAAGGATCCAAAGAAGAATCACTTTAACAATTGAATGTCTAAGCCATAAATCATTCTAAGAAAAGATGAACCCTCATAAGGCAATTACTCCTGGAAGACAAAAAAGATAAAAGTGGATGACTTAGACAAAACACATACGCACACATGAAGTGTGGTAAAGATCGATCACCTTAATTATTTAATGTCAATTCCCAGTTGTTACTTAGTTTCACCAGTATTGTGGCCTTATAATGTAACGTCCACACCCCCAATGACAGTGCAGCTGCCTTCTGAAAAGCAGTAAAAAGGTGAGCAGGAATAAGATTACAGTTTATGGACTTGAATCACCTCAGTTACTAGATAAATCTATGTCAGTGTACTAATATAAAAAGCATCTGATCACCAAATCTGCATAGAATCAATATAAAGAACCAAACAATCACAAGACACATTCATTGCTTGCAGTCTTAAACCTTATAACAGAAACAGCCACGTTGACAGAAATGAGCATCTTTTCTGATCAGCTAATATTAAACTCAGCAGTGCTGTTAGAAGTATATTTTACAGAAAAATAAAGAGGATGGAGTTGTTTCATTAACAATATAGTGCTCGTGTTTACAAATGCCATTACTGATAGCTGTGGCAGCTTATATGAAGAAGCAATAATCAGTGAAGGAAAGGAAGGCACTAGAATAGTAGCTGAAAATCTGCAAAATACAAGGCATGAGTGACTTTATATCAGAGGGGGTGCTACATACCAGTTGGAGACTGATTACATGATCCAAAACTCTAATCTGCCATCATCAGCTGTTTAAAATCATGCTAAATGTCAAAAGCAATTTTCTGTAATTTATTGCAGCTATACTAGTAGCAACCTTGCCTGTGGCACTCAAGCATTTTCTGAAACGCCAGCATATTGAAAAAGCAGATGCTCTCCTTCTAATTAATTTAATTAATATCTAAATTCTGAAGGTGTTACAGTAGTAAAACAGAAAATGAGTAAGTTTCATAGTTTGTGCTGAACAGCAAAATGACTTGACAGATATTAATGGAGTAGAGACATGGGAAGCAGATGCAGTTTAGGCAGCCTTTACTTAAAATGCAATAATAAGCACTGTATTTTGGAAACACAACCATGCCCGCATACAGCTAACTGAACACAGCAGTATCTCTAGGCATACGAGAAGCAAACAACATTCAGTCTGAGTTTCATTAAATTCACATTATTCTGGAAACAGGTAGGATTTTGATAGTAGCTCTTGTCATTTTTAAGTCTACCACTTTTACATTGTTTCATATTCATGCTTTTTTTCCTTGTTACATCATTCTATAAAAATTACAGATTGTTTCAATTTAAAGATAACAGCTCTGCAAACATTTTTTTTGTTTTACCTATTTGTTGACCAGGTAAACCCATTTGACAAATTCTCCTTTTTCAGAGATGACCTGGGCATCTGGCTAAATGATTCTAACTCATATAGTAGCAAATGAAGGAATCAAAAGTCTGTACTTTGGTAAAGGAAAGAACTCATTAGCAGTTCAGAACGTTAGTTTTCATGCTTTTATAGGTAAGTATTAGGGTAGCTGTCTTTGCAGATCATTTTAAGAGTAACCATTTCCCCTTTTTGTGCTTGAATTAACCTATCCCATTTGGTTAGAAATTGACCAGATCCATCCTATATTCAATAATTATATATTATCGCTAATGAGAATAACTAAGATCATACCATAGATAATTCTGAGGCGGCCCATGTATAGGATGAAGCACTTAGGAGCTGCTTTGGCCCATTAGTAGTACAGGGGACAGTCCTGGGTAAATTTTCTGTTTTCCATCCATAGATCCAACTTGTACTTGCATATGAACAGGGATAAACTTTGTTTTATGTGGATGGGGAGACTGTTCCAGAGCAGAGGCATCCTCTGTGAAATATACCTGTCCCTCCTTCTGTTCCCTAAACCAAATATTTCTGATGCCATTTGTCTTTCTGGCATTCAGTAAATCTATCACTAGTGTGTTGGAGGATGCCTTGTATGCTGGACACAGGTCATCTCTTAGTAGTCTGCAAAATAACAAGTATAGTGACAGGGCTTTGAGTTGATCCATGAAGGACATGTTGTTTAGACCTTGTATCTTTTTAGCAAGGTATCTGTGGGCTTTCCAGTTGTTACATGTGTCTAGACAGATACATGCCAAAGGGGGCATTATACTCAATGATTGCCTAATAAGTCTGAGTAAAGGGGAACAATGACATCCCTAGATCTAGACTTCATCCCTTTGTTTATAAGCTGGGCAATTTTAAAGGACTTTCTTACAGCAATGAATACACGTTGGTCAAAAGTTAGGTCACTGTCCGCATAAGTTTCCATATCCTGAGCAACTGGGTTAACTCTTAGGGGTGCACTATTAACGTGACAGTTCCCTGGGATAGATGACTTCCTAAAGGATGCAATAATGCATATTTTATCATTTAGTTTCAATCCATGATTTTAGCACCAATTTTTTAATCCTTCCTGCAGGATGTCTAAGTAGTTTGGGGATTCAATGACTGCTCCTAGCTTGCAGTCATCTGCAAACTTAGTCAGACAGAGCTGACGTCAGTCCGTTGCACTAACTACCAGACACTTACTGACAAAGTGCATCACAGTGCATTAGCAGAGAAAGGTATGTAATAGTAATGTACATTTCACCAATGCTTAGTGTTTAATTGTAAAATCTATCAGAGGCATTCTACTTTGCACAGTTTGCTAACCTTTTATACTTTATATGTAGAGTTATAATAGCAGAATGTAACCATGTGGACTGCCAGAGCCTAATCACTATACGCCACGGTAAAGATGGCCCTGCTGCCATGCAACTATATTAGGAGAATAACAAAAACAACAGTTTGTCATAACCAAACCACTTAATTTATATTTAGCCTTATAATTTTGGCCAGTACAGTAATTAAATTAAAATCCACTTCCAATAGTGCACCTGAAGGAATCCACAGGGATTAAAACCATGTTCAGTGGTGCAGTTTATTTAAATGATGCCTGAAAGACCCAAACCTTTGCAGAGCAATCAGAAGAATCATAAGTTGAGAATTTGATACTTGGCTACCTTGCCTGTAAATAGAGATGTACTATCAAATATATATCATACAAAACTGTTTGCCCATAGTCATGAAGTCTTCCTGGCTATAAAAGCAATTTCAGTGACTACACTGAATCTGGTGTGATACAGTTTTATAACCAAGACAACTGTTCTGCAGTAACGCACAAGGTTCAACCACAGTACTAAAATCAGAAACTCAGACCATAATGCAAAATGACAGTTCTGTCCCTCAAACAAATTGAAGTTAGCCATACATCTAGAAAATCTATCAAAATGGTTAATTTCTCCTAAACTCTGGCATTAGTTTACATGACTCGATCTATGACCTTTCCCCTTCCTTTATGACTATCTGTGTTTATCCTTCTCATTTTCCATCCCTACCTTTTTGCCATTTATGCAAACATTATCATAGAAATATTTATATGAAAATATGAGACAGCAAGGTCTGGTGCTAAAAATACTGGCTCAGTATCAAGTCCAAAAACTCAGTCTATGTGCAAATGTCTTGTTTTTGGCAAATAGCTTTGCTTCCCAGTGACTGAGCCAGTCAAGCTTGAGCAATAAAAAGCAGCTGTCCTAGGCAGGAAAATGAGAAGGTGCTTCTGAACTTTTTTAATGCACAACATTTAACAGAGACTCAAGATCGGAGCTGTTTATGAGTTCCTTCCTGTATTCAAGGCTGCAGAGTTTGATTCCTTCCATTTCCATTTACCTACTTTATGACTTTGGGCTCATCAGTTAACCCAGGCAGTGCTTCCAGACTCTCTCTGAAAAGGGACAATGGTGTTTAGTGGATTTACCTGGTAAACAAATAAAAATTAACATTTTTTAATAAGTTGAATCTGTTTGCCCTGCCAAGGGTTAATACAGCAAGTATTAAGAAAGGAATGCGTTATTATGCTGGATCATTAAGTGCTTTTATTTCTTGCTTTTCATAATTCATACTGGAGGCAGTTGTATAAGAATTACCATTTACAGATTAGTTGACCTACAGAATTTAAAAACACTCAATAATCTAACATGCAGAGAATTGCTGCTGCATACAATTACATTTTGTGCATGTAGCATACATCACAGTCTCAGCTGAGCACACTTACACATTAGTATAATACAATATCACATTGCATTCCCTGCAGTGCAAAGTTCAACATTCATTGGAGAAATGGTACAAATATGTTTTCCATTGCTATGTGACTAAAATTCAGAACTAAAATAAAACTGAAGAAATTGTAAAAGGACACTGCTGGAACAGATAGTGGTTATCGTCCTGTGCATACTCCTGGAAAAGAGACCTTAGTTCATGAAAGGGTAATAGCTTCTGCAGTGCAGAACTGAATATTGAAGATTTCTGTAATATGTGTTAAATGTGTGGGTAGAAGCAGAATTATTATTCATTGCTGCTTCGGTCTATTTATACTTTACAGGCATGTTCAATTATATTATATCACACAATCTCAGGCACATAACTCTGTCCATTATACATCTCTTTGTACTACATCCTGTTGCTAAAATTATTCTGAAGGTCTGCAGTTTGGAAATAATAAGGAATTTGTTGTCAGTGGTAATTAATGTACAAAAGTCTTGCTGTATTAAAAGAGGCAGTTGCAATCACATAGCCTTCACTATGCAGACATTTCAAGTGTCTACTTCTGAAAAACAAGATGCTGCCTTTGTTTTCTCTATGAAACCATAGATTCAAGTTTATTGTTTTCCTTGTCCACATAAATCAACTACGAGTTAAAACATAAGACACAATGCTCATCAGAAAAGTCAAATAAATGCAGTGCAGTACATTGAAAGATTGAACAAATTCAGTAAAATGCATAGCATATCTACAATAAAACAATATCAGATTTGGACAACTGACAAACTAAACAAGTTCGTTTTGAAGGACCTCTTCGAACATAAAGTGAAGATAATAAGACAATCACCAGGGAGCAAAAAATATCCAGGAGAGAAACAGCATGATATAGGCTGGAACATTTGGATGAAGAGAAATCAAATATGATACGTTAATTTCTGTACTGCATGAACAGGAGGGGAGGGGGGATGAAGTAAAATATGTGTACTTATAATTTATGACTTAAGCAATTGCCTGGTAGCAATTGGCAGTTTATTTTTCCTTTCAGGGCTTTCTATATCAGGATGCTAATAGGTAATTAAGAATCTGAGCCACCAGCAAAGCTGCCATCATAGCTTGTATTTAAGGACTCAGTCACATAATAACTATTAGAACTGAGGCAGGCTAGCTTGGCCAAAAATTAACTATAGCAGGGAAAGGGGAGCCTAATATTCACATTATAATACTTGCAATGTGCTCTTTTCTGTCTGCAGCTCAAAAAGACATTCATAAGTAATTAAAACAAGAGTAAAGGACAACTGGATGGGTGGGGGATGGGGACAAATGATTATCATTATTAACAGATGAGTAAACAACCTAAAACAATTCTGTAGGCTCACCATCATGAGATGTTTAACTCTTTTCATACAATTATCTAACACATTTACTTATCATAAGACTTTTATTTAGCTCTTTCCTTAAAATTATCTAACACATTTTCGTAATTAGCATATAGTATTTTTTACAAAGATTATGCCTGCTACTCACAGCATAGTGGAACTTCTTTTTATTTATCTTATTCAAGTGTGCAAGTGTGTGCATGTATTTTTATGTATCTGGGTATGGAAGCTGTTAGCTGTCACTTATTTCACAGACCTGTGGTTGTGGTTTTCTAGCAAATCAGTGAGGATTGCAGTCACTAAACAATTACTGACATTTGAGTTTCACACTCAATAACCTTCGGAAGAATCAGGGTAATGTAAAGCCTATTACTCCAGCAGGTTCTAAGTACATAAGGGCAGTATATGCCTTTGATATTGGTACTTTGTCCTCCTAATTTGTTAACTTTCTCCAAGCTAAGAGATTGAGAGATAGGTGTGAAGGGGCTGTACACTTAATTCTAATAGCACTGAGCTGAGAAGATGCATTCCTCCATGGCAATTTATGTATTCATTCATTTGACAACAATCAAACATTAGAAGTGTACGTTTCTAGTCATAGAAGTGGCTGTAATTGATGTGTGTGTGTGTGTGTGTGTGTGTGTGTGTGTGTGTGTGTGTGTGTGTGTGTGTGTGTGTGTGTGTGTGTGTGTGTTCGCGTGTCCACATACATGGGGGATTGCAGTAAGTTAAACTGTATAGTTCTGACAGCAGCAAAATGAAATACATGGAGTCATTATTTATGCATTTATTCATTCATTTGATCCCAATCATGCATATGAAGTGTACACAGCCATACAATTTGGGTAACTGGTAGGGGTGTGTGTGTGTGTGTGTGTGTGTGTGTGTGTGTGTGTGTGTGTGTGTGTGTGTGTGTGTGTGTGTATAGTGTGTATTTGCCTGTGCACACAGGGAATTCTAATAGGTTTTGCTGCATTGGTCCAGTAGTAGCAAGCTGAATGGTAACTCTCATGTTTTTTTAAGGGGTAGGAAGGTAGGCACCATTCCAAGACAGGAATTATGTATTGTTTCAAGCATTTGTCTTCTCATATATTGGGAACCACCATGAAAGAAAAAAAGACTACATTTCTTTCTTTAGTCATGATTTTTGCAGTGCATGCAAGACTGTGATTACACTCCAAAAACACAAAAAAGGTCAACAAGTCAAGCACCTTACTTCCATCTCTAACTTAAGACCCTGTCTTAATGATGCTGTCCTGCAAAAACTATCAAAGAAGGTAAAGCAGCTTTAGAAGCTGATAGCTGCTTCATTCTGCACCATGTATAAAACAAAAGAGTTACAGAACAAAGAGCCTTATCAGCTTTTAAAGTTGTGTGTTATACAGAGAGACACTGTGTTTCTGCCTGCTGTCTTTGACAGTGGTAATGTGTTTTACTGGCTTTCAGAGGCTTTGAAAGCCAGTAAAAAAATGTGTTCTTACACTTTTTTCTGTAACTAGTAGTACATGGAGCAGATAAATCTCCACACACCTCAAAGAATTATGATTGAGTCTCCCTGATCACAACCCTTTATTATACACTGTTGACATGGATGTCTAGATTCATGCCTTGAGCTTCACTATTGAGCTACATTTCTTGGCATTCATGCCTCAAACACATAATAAGTTTGTTATCATCAGAGATTACATAATAGTCCTGTAAGTTCAGCCTGTCACAGTGTCAAAAGTTGGGAAAAAAAACTCTTAAGATGCACCTCAGAGCATCTAGAACTCTACGACTTCTTCACAGCTAGTGGCTCCCAGACCCCTGGCTTAATTCAATTACTTCCTCCACACTTATTACAATGTAGTCTTAGGAAGTTAGGGTATTTTAAAAGGAGGAATGAAAAAGCCAAAAAGGTAAAGGAAAATGTGAGAAAATAAAATAGAATTAATCTATGTGGATGGTGTAGACCAGGCTGAAGGAAAGAGGCGAAAGGCACTAGGGTGTACAGCTAGGGATCCCAAGAAGTCCTTTACCAGGAGCTCCATTTCACCTTCAGCTGACTGTGTTGATTGCAGTCAGACATCTGAGGTTTATATAGTCAAGAATGTAGCTAGCACTGAGTGGGTATTTAGGAAGCCTTTGGACCAAAGTTATTGATCACGTGTTGCTTGATCACAAGTAGTGGTGACTGACCTGCTGTAATATAGCTCAACCACAATCCCATTATCTTCACCCACTTAAATGCTTCCTGTAGACCCCTGATTTGAAGTCACCTTCAGCCACTGATCATCTGAACAGCAATGATAACTCAGCTGTTTCCTCTAATATGATGCCCTGGGGGAAACATAAACACTGTGAAAAGCAATGCACCCAAGATCACACCTTGTGGCACACCACATTCCAAAGGATGGAAGTTTGAGGCATTCTGTCCAGAAGGCTTAATCTAAGTAGAGTTTGAAAGGCAGAAGGCAAGCAAATCCAGGAGCACAGAGGAGAGACCAAATTAAAAGCACAAATTCTTAACAAGAATTCACAGTTCTTGCAGATAAATTATCTTTAGCCACAAAGTGTTCATTCATGACACTAATAAAGCAGTCTCAAAAATCTACATTGAGAGTAAAAATCAAGTTGATAAAAGTTCATGAGTCTTTTGACTGTAACATGTAATACATGTTTCAAAAGCACAACCTCCTTAATGAGCTTTCCAAGAAATGGGAAGCTGAAGGTGAGACATAAACTACGAAGATTGTCAAGGGTGATTTCTTGAGAACCAGAGTGAATAAGGTTTCCTTGTTTGATGATGCAAAGACTCTGGAATTTGAGGACTCCAAAATCTGATAAATAAGAGATTCCACTATACCCAGGTAGGCTGTAACCAGGACAGAAGGCATAGATTCTGACCATAAGTAGTAAGGCGCAAACCTGAAATTCTTGTCAAGAAGTCATCATAATCAAGATTAAACACCAAGAAAATAAAGAACTAGTCTGAGCCTGAACCAAAAAGCTGTAGAGTCTGAAGGTGAAAGTATTAATGTTACAGTGGTGATTTTATCAGGCAAATGCCAAGCAATTATCTCACACTGATGTAATGTAAAGGTATTATATGTGGCAAAACAAGCTGGACTGCACAGGCTAACTACCAATCAGGCAGTATGGTTGGTCACATAGTCCATACTAAGATATCTTCTTAGGTTCATAGGTAAGCACTAGGCTAGCTGCTTTTTGTAGGCCATTTTAAGCCTAGCCACTCTCTTGCAGAGGTGAAAATCAAACCCTGTACCTTAAATATGGTGGTAAGGTAAACACCTTAACCATTATGCCACCCCGCAACCTTTGGATAAATAATCTTCCTTCTTACAAGAAATGCCATTTTTGGTAATGAGTATAATACTTGCCAAGGACAAGTAAGTCAATGAGAAGACCCTCAGATCTCCAAAATGTTCCATCCTTAATCTACTTAAGTTAATGAGAGTAGCTCAAAGTCATATCATGGCTTGCAATGCCTTGGATTTACATGATTCTGGCAAGC
The DNA here is from genome assembly GCF_019279795.1 of Protopterus annectens. Lineage (NCBI taxonomy): Eukaryota > Metazoa > Chordata > Ceratodontiformes > Protopteridae > Protopterus > Protopterus annectens. Next base: position 972,756,675 of record NC_056726.1, on the reverse strand, counting down.
CAGTGAAAAGCAGAGGACAGTAACCCTTTTATAGACAAAGACCAAAGCAGCAAAATCTTATCTTTATGGTATTGCTATATGATTCATAGGTTTATAGGAAGGTACTAGGCTATTGGCCCTAGGGCCTGTATAAGCCTAGCCAAAGGTACCCTGGCTTTCGCCACCCAAGAAAATTATCTTCCTGTGCCACTGTCGAGCAGAGCCACAGAAGTGATCCCCGGGGTGAATTTCCTATCTCCCATCCAATCATCAAGATTTTTCTTGAACAGTGCTAATGACTAGCTTTGTTTGATATAGATAGGTAGTTTTTTCCAGAGTATGGGAAGTCTCTGGGACAGGAATCTATCCCTCCAGCATGTTCTGTTTATTGTGGTAACTAGGTTTAGGTCTGTAGAGCGTGCAGCTCGTAGGGATTGGGATTTCTTTAAGTGGAGCATGTCTAAAAGCTCTGGGTTTGACATAGCTTTCTGTGTTAGGCAGAGATCGCCTCTGAGTAGGTGATATGCAATGGAGTAAAGCTGCAGTTTTTTGAGACAGTCTGCATAGGGCATCTATTTGAGGCCGGTAATCCTCTTTGTGAGGTATTTCTGTGGCCTTTCCAGTTGTTGTAGATGTCTTGTGAGGTACATACCAAAAGGGGCATTGTACTCTATAATGGGTCTAATGAGTGACGAGTTGAGGGGAATAATGACCTCTTTTTTCCTGGATGAGAAACCTTTTTTGATGAGGTGTGCCACATAGAAGGATTTCCTGACTACTGTGGCGATGTGATTGTCAAAGGAGAGACTACTGTCCACCTGTGTCCCAAGGTCTCTCATCACACTTTCGGTGTTAAATAGACTACCACCTATGTGGTAGTTCATGGGTACTGAGTTTTTACCAAAAGGAATGACAATGCACTTTTTGGCATTGAGCTTGAGGCCATGGCTTTGACACCAGGCATCTGTCTCAGCAAGGCCCTTTTGTAGGATGTCCACATCTTTTGGAGTTTTGATTATGGCTCCTAGTTTGCAGTCATCTGCGAACTTCATTAGCCAAAGACCTTCTGTGTTGGCCTGTACTTCAGAGAAATAGATACCAAACAGGAGAGGACCCAGGACTGAACCCTGTGGTACTCCACTTGTCACTGGTCTGAAGCTGGATTTGGTGTCTGCTACTTTCACAGTGTGGGTTCTGTCAGTGAGCCAGTTGGCAACCCATCTTGTGACATAGGGATTTATACCTAGTTTAGTGAGTTTATCTATAATTCCAGAGTGGGGGATGGTGTCAAAAGCCTTGGCGAGATCTAGATAGGCTGTGTGAACCACCTTACCCTCATCTACGGCTTTGGTGACTGCTTCAAAGAAGTCTATCAGGTTTAAGAGACGTGATCTGCCTTTTTACAAACCCGAACTGGGTGGGGTCCTGAGTTTGGAGATTACCAATGTCATTGTTTATAAGTTCCATGATGATACGCTCCATAGCCTTGCAGACCAGGCTCGTTAGGCTAATTGGGCGGTAGTTTCCAGGGTCTGTGGTGGCTCCCCTTTTGTGGAGTGGGATAACTGTCGCTGTGCGCCATTCAGTGGGCACATAGCCTGAGGTGAGGCTATGATTGAACATGGTACTTAGGTGGGGTGCCAGTTCGTTCTGTAGTTCATGTAGAACACAGCCTGGGATGTCATCAGGTCCCATGGATGCTGTGTTCTTGGCTTTGGATTAGTAGTTGTGTACACTTTGGATTAGTAGTTGTGTACACTTACCATAAATGCAGATGTTAGTGTATTCACTGTTGCAGTAATCACATTTGGGTTATCTGCTTGCAGGTAGCCCTCAGTCGGCCTGATTATCAAAGTCTTGGGTCATGCATCGGTTGCTGTCTTATCTTCCATGATGTCAGGTAGTTAGGGGTATAAAGCATGCAGCTAACACCATTACATCAGTTTTTCTTGCCCCAGATGTCAGGTGCCCCCATAATGGGAAGCAATTATATAAAAGGTTACACCTCCAACAAAAAAGCAAATACACCAAAAAGCTTTAAGCATAGTAAACAAGAATAGAGGTGTAGTCAATATAAGTCAGGGGTCTGGAGGGAGGGTAACCAGGACTGCAACAGTGAATACACTCTAACATCTACATTAAGTTAAGTGCACACAACATACTATGTTCTTCCTGTTTCACTGTTGCAGTCATCACATTTGGGTAGATTCCCAAAGATAAGGATGGGAGGAGGCAATTAGATAGCAATAGGACCAGCTAAAAGGCCTTGCAAGACTGCAGTGGCAAAGCCAGCTCTGGATTTAGAAAAAAAATGGCAAGTGGTAATGCTTGGTGAAGGTATGTACAAAACTCCAGGTAGCAGCTTCTAGGATGTCCCTAGTAGGGACACCTCTGAGAAAGGCTGTAGAGATAGACGCAGCCCTGGTTGAATGTGGTCTTATCCCCTGTGGGGTAGGTTTTCCATGGTGCTTATAGCAAAAATGAATGCAATGGCCTATCCACTTAGAAATGGTTTGCTTTGAAATGGCCTTCCTCTCTGCCCCTGCAGCAAATGCTACCAGCAGCCGTTAAGCTTTCGTAAGAGGCTTAGTCCTGTCCAAGTAAAATCTAAGTTGTCTGTGCATGTCCAAGGAGTGCAGTTAGATTAGAACTAAAAATAATATATTTTTTAAATTATGTTTTCCGCCCTTCTCAGTACTACAGAAAAAATACAGTTTTGACAAATGCAGACTGATGGCCATATATTCCCGACATTGTCTTCTCATGTTTATAAATATTAGCATTGGCAAAATATAATCTCTGAACATCAATTCAGACATTTGTTGGATTGGGGGGAATGGTAGGAGAAGTGACAACAGTTTCTCTGCTCATCCCTTTGGTGCTTTTAGTAGTTATGGCAGGGATCACAGCTCAAAACAGCAGCTGGGCTAGGCATGTGGGTAGGTTTGGGAGGCATCACCAGCCTAGAACCTGAAACAAAAGTACTGAATGACCACTACTCATCACAGGCAGTGGTTTACAAATATGATGCCAGCACATAAGGGGGTAACAATGTAACTATAAATTTGACCATGCCTCTGCAAGCAGTAATGGCAGCTTTCTGGCTCACTTTCCACCCACACCCAGTCATTCCAAGCTGTCCTCCCTAATCATTTCAGCCTGAAGCAGTTACACCCCCATATAACATGGCATAACTAGTGTACTGGACAGTGGACAAGCTTAGGAGGAAGCCACTCTGCAGCAGATGTTCACCCCACCATATGGGATGAGCTAGCAGGCAAGATGGTGGCAGAATAATTGTTCGGCTCCATCCCTGAGTAACTTCATGTGACCACTTTTAAATGAATTGTTGAATAAAACAGACATCCTTCTCGCTTACATCTTCTAACTATGAGTAACTAGCCAATTAATTTACAGGAGAAACACAATGCAGGGAGTGAGAGAACCTACCTCACAACAGCAGGGCTGGGAGACGAAGTTAGATGCCCTAACTGAGTTGGTGAACTAGGTATTAACAAACACAACTGAGTCTCAGATAAAGACGATCACAACAAAGAATGCTGAGGATATCGTCACCCTGCCAGCCAAGCAAGAATATCTCAATCACCTACATCTCTAAATGTATCTGGCCTTGGCAAACTGTAGGCTGAGGTCTGAAATTTCTTTCCCCAAGGAATAAAGTCAACAATTTGGGAAACCACCATAGACAGAAAAACCTCACACCCCTGGGGTTTAAAGAAGAGGCAGAGGGTAAGGATGTGAGGAGATATCTGGAAAAAGAACTATCATTATTACTAAAATGGGAACATGAGATGACTACAGACAGAGTTCAGAGTGACCCGAACCTTGCCATCAAACATTTTACTGCCAAAGCAGGTGATCCTTTGGTTGTTCAACTATGCCAATAAGGAACTGCTCCTTGAAACTTTTAAGATGGCAAAGAATTTCTCTTGAGAAGCTGCAGAGTTAAGCTGTTACAGGGCTTTTCTTAAGCAGTATTGTTGAGGACAATGGAGTTTGCTGAGGTAAGGTCACTATGTTACTGTAACAAAATTTCAGCTTTTTTCAAATATCCTGCAACTTTGATAATAAAATTTAGAAGCAACATGTACTCTTTTAATTCCCCAGAACAGGATGTCCCATTCCTTTAGTGACACATGCCACAGGCAGATTTGCCTAACCTTGCCAGAAAGACCTCATCCTTGTCACCTGACCTAGAAATAGATGTTTCCCCTACAAATGCATCTAGTCCATTACAATGGGCTAAAAAAGTTACAGCTTGAGGTAAATTTGCAACTATTAAATGATAGTGAATTGATTAACATACATATGTAGTGGAGATGCATTAGATAAAGATACATGTTCCCCGGAGAAACTGTCACATAAGGAGGTTGCTCAGCAGTTATTTGAAATACACAAGAAAGAATAGAAAGTGCTGGTCAATACAGTATAGGACAGAGAAGTGCTGCAACCTACCTCCCTGATTCTAAACCAGTTCACTCCTTTTTCATAGGAGGAACAAACAGCAAAGGTGACAATAAAAATGAAAAGCAAAAGAAAGTAAAAAAAAGATACTAAAACCATGAGAATATTATTAAACATTTAAGTCCTATTGTTTTACTCACGGAAGACCCTAAAGTCACCCTTGACACAAAGTCAGTTTTTGGAAGGTGATGAACAGTTACATGGTAGTGGATAGCACCAATTAGTTGAGACCAGAGATAATGGGCAGTTTTGGGCCATATTAGGCTGCCTCGAGCATTAGCAGGTAAGAGAGTACACTACTAAGGGAGTGTACATTTTCTGAGTTAAATTGTTGTAAACATTTTTTTCTCTCATTACTTGTTGCTTCTTAATTCCAGTGCTAGGTATAGTAAGTGCCCCATCTCTAGTCATATTCCCTTCTATGTTTTTAGTGCTAAATTGTTATGCAAACATTCATCATCACATCATTAATTGATAATGTAAGGGAACTAGGGTCAAAAGTTAAAAGGAATGTTAGAGCAAAATGGTTAACCAGATCTCAAGATAGATATGTTATTTATGCATGAAGTAAAAATCAGTAAGTATGGCATTGTTTAGGGAATTTTATGGGTAGACCATTGTTAGCTAGCTTGTCCAGTACCTCCAACAGGGGGGTGTCAGTCTTTGTACACCAAAATCTGGGGTGGACCCTGATAGACAAAGTGCAGGACAAAAATGGTAACCGGACCTTTGTTAAGATCTGAATCCATGCAGGGACAATTATACTATGGTCTATTTATGGGCCAAGCTCAGTTGACCCAGTCTTTGTTGCTGAATACGTGAATGCTTTAGACTCTCCATAACACCCAGCATGCCCCAGTATATATCGGAACGGACATCAATGTAGAGATGAACTCAATTTTAGATAGGTCAAATCCCCAAGAGTGAATAACACCTGAAAGCTCAAATGCTTTTACGGGTGAATATGAATAGACCAAAGCTAACAGACATTTGAAGCTTTCTCTATCAAACAGACCCCATATGGTTCACAATTTGAAACCCCTCTGGGATTCCTTATTCATACAGATTCACATATGGAGGAAACTGGGAATTTCATGGTGAGGAGGATATCAGTCCTGCAAATGATCTTCCATCCAAGACTATTATATGTTCTTAGATATATATATATATATATATATATATATATATATATGTGTGTGTGTGCGTGTGTATATATATATATATATATATATATATATATATATATATATGTATATATATATATATGTATATATATATATATGTATATATATATGTGTGTGTATATATATATATATATATATATATATATATATATATATATATATATATATATATACCCACTACCATATCTTTTTGGTTAATGAAGCTCAAAAAGTTAATGCTGCAATTCACTTGGAATAGGAAAAGAAGTCTACTGTCAACAGTAGTTCTGTTCCTCCCTCGATGGAAGGGTGGGAGACGGCTAATGCATATAAGTCTTATAGTACAGGCTACCACATGTTACTCTTACATCTGCCCCCCCCCCCAGTCCAAAATAGAAGCTAAATATGCTCTGTGTTAGCTTCTCAAATCTCTACCAATAGGTTCATAGGTTCGTAGGTAGGTATTAGGCTATTGGCCCAAGGGCCGATGTAAGCCTAGCCAACAAGGTTCCCTGGGCCACCCAAGAAGGTTATTTTCCTGTGCCCCTGTTGAGCAGAGCCACAGAAGTGATCCCCAGGGTGAATTTCTTATTTCCCATCCAGTCATCAAGATTCTTCTTGAAGAGTGCTAATGAGGAACTCTGCTTGACAGTAGGTAGCTTGTTCCAGAGTATGGGAAGTCTCTGGGAAAGGAATCTATCCCTCCAGCATGTTCTGTTTATTGTGGTGACAAGGTTTAGGTCCCTGGAGCATCTTTAGATTTAGCATGTCCAACAGCTCTGGGTTTGACATAGCTTTGTATGTTAGGCAGAGATCACCTTGGAGTAGGCAATATGCTACACAGTTAAGCTGAAGTTTTTTGAGACGGTCAGCTTAGGGCATCTATTTGAGTCCCATAATCCTCTTTGTGAGGTATTTTTGTGGCCTTTATAGCTGTTGCAGATGACTTGTGAGGTACATTCCAAAAGGGGAGTTGTACTCAATAATTGGTTTAATGAGAGCCGAGTAGAGGGGTACAATGATCTCTTTTTACCCTGGATGAGAACCCTTTCGTGATGAGTTGTGTCACATAGAAGGATTTCCTGACTAGTGTGGCGATGTGATTGTCAAAGGAGAGACTACTGTCCACCTGAGTTCCATTGTCTCTTATCACACCTTTGACGTTGAGTGGACTGATGCCTATGTGGTAGTTCATGGGTACTGAGTTTTTACCAAAGGGGATGACAATACACTTTTTGGCATTGAGCTTGAGGCGGTGGCTCTGACACCAGGCATCAGTCTCAGTGAGGCCCTTCTGTAGGATGTCCATGTCATTCAGGGACTCCACTATGGCACCTAGTTTTCAGCAATCTGGGAACTTCATCAGCCAGAGGCCCTCTGTGTTAGCCTGTACTTCTGAGAAGTAGCTACCGAACAAGGAGGACCCAAGACTGAACCCTGTGGTACTCCACTTGTGACAGGTTTGAAGTCAGATTTGGAGTCTGAAACTTTTACAGTGTGGGTTCTGTCAATGAGCCTGTTGGCGACCCATCTTGTGATGTATGGATTTATACCCAGTTTAGTGAGTTTATCTATGATTCCAGAATGGAGGATGGTGTGGAAAGCTTTGGCGAGGTCAAGATAGGCTGTGTGAACTGCCTTACCCTCGTCTACAGCTTCAGTGACTGTTTCAAAGAAGTCAATCAGGTTCAGGAGACATGATCTGCCTTTCACAAACCCAAACTGGGTGGGGTCCAGAGTTTGGAGGTTACCAATGTCTTTGTTTATGAGTTCCATGATGATACGTTCCATGGCCTTGCAAACCAGGCTCATCAGGCTAATAGGGCGGTAGTTCCCAGGGTCCATGGTGGATCCCCCTTTTTGGAGTAGTATAACTGTTGCTGTGTGCCATTCGTGGGTACAAAGCCTGACGTCAGGCTGTGATTGAACATGGTGCTTTGGTGAGGGGCCAGTTCATTCTGAAGTTCATGTAGAATGCAGCCTGGGATGTTGTCCTGTCCCATGGATGCTGTGTTCTTGGCTTTGGAGAGTGCAGTTTTTACCTGCCCAATTGTGATTGCAGGGGCACTGCATTCTTCCTGTATGGATATGGGCCCTTTAGGGGGTGGGGGGTAAAGTTGGCACTGAACCTATCAGCCAGGATGTTGGCGATATCAGTTGGTTCCATAATTTTCGTGCCATTGTGCTGTAACTCAGAGCAGATCTGGGTGTTGCCACTGAAATTCTTGACATAGCTATAGAATGCTTTGTGGTTGTCCTTAGCATCAGTGGCAATCCTGTCTTCACAGGTGGCTTTGGAGGATTTTATGAGGGATCTCAGCTTCTTATTGAGGCTGACTAGGGAGCTCCTCTACTCATGGGATTTTACTCTCTTTTGCAACAGTTCCTTCCTTCTGGTGTAGAGTTTGTTTATAGCACAGGACCACCAGATTGGCTTCCTTTTTTTGGAGGATAGCATCTTGGTTCTGCTAGGGATAGCACTATCCATGCACTTGTGTAAGTGCATATAGATTGCATTTCTATAAGTTTCTGCAGTCGTGACTGTATTGTCCATCTGCATGGGTGTTGTGAAGTTTGCCACTTCTGTCTTAAGAAGCATGAAGTTGGCTTTGAAGAAATTTATTACAATGGCAGGCTGATATACCCCATAGAAGGAGAGATTCCTAACCATGTGGAGGAGAGCTTTCACATATCTGATAGGCAACAAATCATAATAAGTGCTCTAATATACTGTCACTATTAAATAAAATGCAGGAGCCTATTAAACATTACCAGAGCCTATGATAAGCAACCTACCCATTTGTGCCTACATTTAATTTCTTACTGGAATTACCCTATAGATATAAACCCCTAACCCTTTAGGAGACATACTATATAATAATATAATAGTCGCACGTGTACAGTTAATGCTGGTTTATTCTGTTCTTTTCTTTCTTTGCTTCTTTTCAACTTTTTTCCTCCTCTTTAGTATTAATGGGTGGAATATGGTTGATACAATTTACATTCCATACTGTGATATCTTAAAATGAAGGAGTTGTGGGGATATTAATTTATTTATTTAGATGTGTTTGTTTCTTGAATATAGTTATTGTTTCTTTTTCAATAAAAATATATGTTTAATACAACCCAACCAGAGTATCTCATCTCAAAAAAAAAAAAGAAAGAAAAAAATATATTACAGATACCTTTTCAAACAAAAAAACTAATTTATAGCTCCTTCTAAACAGAGAAAAAAGTAGCAAAAAAAAACTCAAGTTTAGGGACAGGATCTTCTTAAAATGATCAGGTGTACACGCAAACATATATAATATATCTATATCTATATCACACACTCAGATGCACTAGAAGTTGACGAGTTTTCGAGTTTTTAGTGGTAGAGGATAGGGAAACCACCTCTCATACTTCCAGGGGGTCAGGCTTTTTGGAAGGGAATGGCACTTGCAGAAGTGAGGAGGCAGCTTTCACAGTCACCCTACTGCACAACCACTCTCCTGGATCTTGGTCATGTACGTGCTCTGAATACGGCCAACAAGGAAAAGCCAAGCCACCTATGATGGTGGCTTGAATAATAATCTCTCTTTGTTGACAATAATCACAGTCACGTGGAATGAATGGGATATAGCAGAATATTAGCATACTGCATACAAACAAGACAGTGGTCATGACAGCAACGGAGGTAAATCAAAAAAGCTCAATATTTCACAATCAAAATGCAAAAAGATCACAGAGGCAAAGCAGTTAGTAAAAATACAAGACATACTCAGCAAAGCTAAAGTTTTCACTGTGAAAAATCTTGAGCCTACTGTATTGAAGGCCTATGGAATATATGTAAATAACCCTGCTTTCTGGGCATCTTGATTTCTGCCTAAGGTTACACAAGTTCTGTGTTTTTTTCTGCCAGTACTGGCTATGCTTCTTAGGGATTTTAGTGAGTCACTCATGGCTGTGGATCAAATGTCTTATTCAGTGTTGGCCCTCCTTAATTCCATGGTGACTTTTGGCAAGATTGATCAGGCAATCCTGTTGGAATACCTTCAATTATACTGTGGAGTCACATGAGTTATCACAGGTTCATAGGAAAGTACTAGGCTAGCTTCCCTTGTGTACCATTTGAAGCCTATCCAATTTCCTTTCCAAAGGTGAGAATCAAACTTTGTACCTTGTGGCTTTGAGATAAACAATTTAACCATTATACCACCCCTCACCCCTAAATTCAGAAATCAGCTTATTCACAGAGTAAGACTTTGCTGCACGGGACAACCTTTCACATAAAACATTAGGCTTATTCTACACTACTTTGTCTCCTGCCTCTCTCGGTGTTCCCAGAGAGTTGTGTCATTGTGTTAGTTGTTAATTCATCTTCTCCTTACCACCACTATGTTGCATTTTGTGCCCTGTTCTTCCTCACCAAGTATTTGTTGTCTCTGGGTGATGTACTTCAAAGCTAAGGTTTCAGTATTGCTGCTATCCATATAACCTGCAATTTTACCTTTCTTTCCCTCATGATCTGTGTCAGCTCTGAATACCATTTCCAATGACTCTGACTGTATCCACCACTGGATTTTTAGAAGTTGGCTAAAATTATGCAATGGCTATGCACAACACTCTTAAAAAAACTTCAATTTTGCAGTTCTGAACCCTAATATTATTTGAAGGAGAGCTTGAATCACGAGGAATAAGTGCAGTCTTGGAGTTGTCCGTTATATTAAAGGGCCAAGCATCATCTGTCATGAAGCCCACATGCCTTCATGAGGAATGCTACTTGTATTAAGCATCTCTTGCAATCTGATGACCTGGCTTTGTTTTGCCATATCATAACTACTGTAACTCTTTGTGCCCGGAGATTCTGGAATATGATCTTTGTCATTCTCACCTTGTGCTGAATTCTATTTCCAAGTTATGTCTAAGCACTTCAAATAACATTATATTATGCCAGATGTCCAGAGTCTTCACTGGCTGTCTCTTTGATCACATATACTTCTGGTCCTACCATGACTGACACTATATGTCTTAGGTCTCCGTAGCCCAATTTAAAAATTGCTTGTTTAATACTCTCTAGTCCGTCTCTCCTGAGGATTACTAGTGGTTCCAGTGGTCTGGCTTGAGTACAATGGGATTTATTCATTTGTCTTCATGGATCCAAATCACTGGCATACCTCTCAACTGTCCAGATTTTCACAGAATGTCTAGATTTTTGACACATATTTTTGGTCTGTACTTCATTAAATTTGTGCTTTTGTGGCAAATTATTGAGGTCTGAAATCACAGAACATTGTCAGATCCCACTCTGATGGAACTTCTGCATATCCACAAAACAAACAGCACCACAATTACTCATACTAAAGACCTTGCTGATATAAAGAGGACCTGTTGGAGAGACAAGTGTGTATCCCAGAAACAACCCCATCTCTGGAATAGGCTCCCCATCCACATGAAGTAGAGTTCCTCCCAAACTCAATTCAAGTTTAACTTGGACAATTGGATAGGGAACAATAAAGTCATCCCTGGGTTGGCACCTATGTCTCTAATGGACACAAGCAGCCTGTAAATGGTTCATCTCCCAGGCCCCTTTTTTGTAAATGTTTAACCTCCCAAGCCCCTGCTTACACTTATCAAGGGTATCAGAACTTGACAGAGATTTGGGATGCAAGGTTAGGCTTAAAAAGGCCCTTGTGGTCATTAGCCTAGTAAACACCTATGCAATTATGAACCCATAATGACAGATATTTGAGTTTCAGACTTCATAATCTTCAAAAAATGCATGCTAATGCAAAACCTATTATTATAGCAACTTTGCAATTTATAAGAGCAATAATTAAAATGTGCCCCTATTTTTGGGCCTTTGTCCCACAATTATTTTTGGCTTTGTCCAGATTCCTTGCATTAAGAGGTTGAGTGGTATGATCCTTGGAATTTATTACTTAGATGACTTCAGGGGGCCTTCTATGCTTAGTTGTTTTAAGAGGCTACTTATTCCCTTAAACCCTGTTTATTTTAACCTGCTGTCTATTATATGATTTACATACTCAATTACTTATTAGTCTAAAGTTTATTTTTAGAAAGTGCTGCATTTACTTACACTCACACCTTATGGAGTAAAGTACTGTTATTTATTATTATTTGTCTGTTCCTTATGTTTAAACAGTTAAATAAACTTAAATCTGAATACACCGAAACAAATACAAAATAAGAAAAGGCAGAAGGTAAGGGTTGAGAATGCATTACAAATGTATCAGCATATAGATTTTTGCTTATACCAAGAGTTGTTTAAAGAATAAGGAATGAAAATAAAATAAAAATGTACTTCCCAAAATGAGAGGTATTTACAGATTGAAACAGAGTTAAATTAACTATGGATCTTAGAGTAAAACTGGAACAAGCTTAGCAGTATAGGCACCAGGAGTTAAATTATGAGAAGTGAAAGTTTAAAAATGAAAAAATAAAACATTTTTGAGCTATAGCAATATCTTTTAGGGTTACAAGACAGGGAAAGAGAAAAGTTAAATCACTGGCCTCATATTATGTTACACAAAAAGGATTATATAAAAAAAACCAGATTTGTCTCATATGCAGAAATTAAAAAAGACAAGGGTCCTTTATATAAAAGTGAGAGAATATAAATCACTAGATTCTGTTACAAAAAAGGAAAAGAAAAGTAGTCTTCTGGATGGATTATAAAGCTACAGTATCAGACAAAGAAACTGGCAGAGAAGGGCTAGGATTTAATAGTGGGATCTATAAACATTCTATGTGCAGCCGTACTGCACAGCGATGCAGTGTTGCATTACAGTGAGCAATGTTTCAGCCATGCTATGCTAATCAGCAATGCACATTTTGCATTACTCATTAGAGCTGTTTCGAGATAAGAGCTGTGTGACAGTCTTCTTCTTTTTTGGCTGCTCCCGTTAGGGGTCGGCACAGCAGATCAACTGTTTCCATTACTTCCTGTCCTCCGCATCTTTCTCTGTCACACCAACCACCTGCATGTCGTTGTGGCAGTATGACTGATAACTCAGACCTCACCACAATCAGTATTACAATGTGAACTTTTCACCATTTATTTTCAGTTTAGCTGAAAAATACACAACACAGAGTACTATGGAAAGCTACTTTCAATGCTACTTGCATATTTGGATTTGGCTTGTAAGATGCATATTTCTTATTCTGACAAATATGCACACACATAGTAAAATTGATAAAACAGTAGTTAGGTTTGCCAGGTGTATTATTATGGTCAATCAGTGGTCTTTTGTACCTGGCAAAGATATGTTTTGAACATACCTTTCACAGCTGCATTTCATTCTATGTTGCATATTCTCAGAACTGTACCTTTTGCATTACAAAATATATAAGTTGTTCCCACAACTACTGCTCCTCAGTCATACCTGCTGACAACTCAGCTTAGCCCTACAATGACTTGCAGTTAAGGTAGGAGAACATCTACAGCTAGCAATGTACCCTAACCATTGCCTAGAGTGGAAGAAAAGGTGAAAGCTATATCAGGTAACCCTTATAGACTATATGAAAGTAGGCACCCCCGCGGGAGAAAAAAAAAACAAATCTGCTGCATTTTTATTAGATTAGCAAGACCTGATAACATTTTAAATCTAGTTTGTGCAGTGTTCATGTTACACAGGCATTCAGCAATGGCTACCACAGAAGCATCTCGGTAGTGTTCACATCAGTCAACAATTTGACCTACAATTCCCCTCCCATCTGACATTAACATTAAGTCATGTGAAGTTATATTTAGAGATTGTACACAGTGATGCTATCATGCCTATCTCATTTAACCATTTTAAATCCCAAACTATGCTAGTCAGTAGTGCATATCTTGCATTACTCAGGAGACCAGAGCAATGAGAGATAGTTGGAGATAAAAGCTGTGTGGTAGTGTGATTTGTAGCTCAGACCTCACAATATGTTTTAGTGCACAACAATGTGAAATAGTTACCATTTATTCTCAGCAACATACCAGAGTTGCTAGGGTCTGCACACTGTGAATATGAGCCTGTGTGAAACTGGTACGTCTGTACTATCTGTACAAATACCATTTACAATTGTAGTAAATATGCATTGTCATATACTCTATGCTTATAATATTCAGCATACACAGTGGACATCTAAGCGGCCAGATGCCGGAAAAATTCATCACTGCAGACAGTGAGATGCTGATTCAAATCCCTAAGCAGCATGGCCTACATCTGTTAGGCAGAAAAGAAACAGAGCACCAGTTAGGCAGAAAAGAAGCAGAGCACTAGTTATGGACTACATCTGCTCAGGATAGGAGAAGCAGTCCAGTAGTTATGACCTACATCTGTTTCAGGAGAGGGGAAGCAAACCAGTGTTATGGCCTATATCTATTAGATATGTAGGAAGCAAACCATTAGTTATGACCTACATCTGTTTGACAGGGAAGTAGACCACGAGTTATGGCCTATATCTGTTAGATATGTAGGAAGCAGACCATCAATTATGACATACACCTGTAAGATCAGTAGGAAGCACACCAGCACTTTTCCAGATGTCTGTTAGATAGGTAGGAAATAGACAAGCAGTTATGGCCTACATTTGTTCAGGAAAAGAGAAGAAGACCAGCAGTTATGGTCTACATTCTTTAGGAAGAGGAGCAGCAGACCAGACGTTATGGGCTGCATCCGTTAGGTGAGGGGATCAGGCCGGCAGTCAAGTTGTGTATCTGTTAGGTAGAGGGGCAGCAAACAGATATGGCAGTCTTTACTGCAGGAGATCAATATGTACTAGTATGCACAAGCACTGCATCTATGAGGAAAGATACAGGCAGTTAGAATAACAAGAAAGAGAAATGATAAGCAAGCAAAGCACCTCAATTGGGTCAGTACAGTTTACTTCTCATGTATCTGACAAAGATTAAAAATGAGCACAGGACTTTATATACTGTTTAAAAGATGTAGTCCTGCCTCCTTAGACATACTTTGTGTCCTAATCTCGTCATGCAGTTATTTTCAAAAGTGCTGTTTTTAAAGAGTACAGACACAAGCATTTCCTGCTTAGCTTTATCATATGTTCTTAATTTTCTAACTTTTCTAATAAGACTATGTATTGTTGTTACAGCTGCAGCTAATATTTACATTATTATTACTGTTGAATGATTAAGAATTAATAAAAGTCTGCAGCTTACAAAGTAATACAAAAACGTAATAAAAACTTCATACAAGATCTGCAGCATGTATATACAAGGCACAACATCTGCTCCTGTCCTTCATTCTACAGATGATATACTAAATAGAATAATATACGTTTTCTTATTCTTTGATGTTTGTAAATATATATGTACATTTTACAGAATGTGCATTTTACATTTTCTTTATTCTTTATACATATAGTTTAAAAATGTTTTGGTAGAAATGGAAAATTACTGATTAATACATGTTTATGAAACTTCTAATAGAAGAGCCATTCCCTGCTGTTACAATTCATCAGTGTGACTCAGTGTATGACCCTTGTTCCAGTCTGCTGTGAACTTTCCATGCTATTTTTAATCTTATAGCAGTCTGAGCTGGCAGTTCAAAGAACCACTGCAAAATCTTATAGCTCTTTTACATCTGACTATTAGAGGAATTATTTTCAACATAAATATTTATTCATATTGATAATTATGCCTTGATAGAGAGAGGAATTACACATAAGCACTATCTTATCCTGGTTGATGCCCTTTTAGCCAGGCATTGCATTTCCTTGCAGCTTTTCTTTTTATTAATTCCTGTCATGTTTTCAGTCACTGACATTCATACAAAAGATTATTCACACATGTTGCTCAAGGAAGATTTTGTAAGCTGGTGTCCCAAAGTTGTTTGAGATCCCAGTGCTATAACTCAGTACTATGGGGGACAGATGGAACAATGGCCAGTGACATCAGACTAGAAAAGAAGGAACTGCAACAAAGGGCTAAAGTTCACAGACTCTCTAGAAAGAAGTCAGAAACACTAACAAGACAGTCCTTCATGTACACAGTTGCAAAGCAGAAGAAGCTGCTAGTTCAAAGAATGGCTGAGTTAACTTTTCAAGAACAAAATTAAGGTTCTAAGATTGAGGTATATGCTTTATTGGGGAGCCTAATATGATGGATGTGTTTAAAAAAATGTTTAAACTCAAACCTAGAGGAAAGTTGTGGATCCAAAAGCAGATAAGCAGAAACGACTAACCAATAAGCTTTAACAAACAGTGTCAGTGATACAACAGGTAGCACACTCACCTTTGGTGTAGATACCTGTGGGTTTGATTCCCACACCAGATAGATCAATTGTTAACACAACAGGGCAGTATAAAGGGGGTGCTGGATTCCTGACTGTGTCATCCTTCAGATGACACATTAAACCAATGCCCCATCTCCCTCAGTCAGTGGTAGCTCAGGTGTATGTAAAAGATCCCATGGCACCTCTTGAAAAAAGTAGGGCAAGTTCCCCAATGCCCTGGTAAATTTCCCTTAGTAGTATAAATGCCATCTTGGGTCTCCCCTTTAAAGAGACTACTAGCCTAGTGGGACTAGCCTGGTTAACAAAAAGATAAATAAATAAACAAATAAATTAAAATGAGTGTGCCAGACCAGAAGTGAGCAACTCACACACAAATAAGAAAGATCAGTAGAAATGTCTGCTAAATGAGGGTCTTGTTCATGCTTGTAGCATTAAACAGAAAATGTATTTCACTTTGCAACATAACATTTTCTAGCAGTGGGTCTTCTTGTTCCTGCAAAACCCAAACCATGTCCTCAGAAAACTGGTGTCAAAAAGGAAAAACATCCTGTCACCCACAGTGTCAAATGTAGAGTAAAAAGATGAGGATAAATAAGAGTCCTTGTCCTGTGCGAGCATATCCAACCTGTGAGATAACTTGTGATGACTGCCCTGGCCACGTGGAATAGAAGGGGAATCCAGTGCTGTCTAGGCCAAAAGGGAGTCACTGTCACTAACAAGATTTTCAGCCAGTCTCACAAAATATTGTGCTGGGCCTTGAAAAACATATAAAAAGGGTGATATGCATACAGGTACATTGCTTTCCAAGAAAAAGACATGGCATCCACTTTCCAAGCCAGAGGACTTGGCACTCTGGAAAAGAATTTAGGAAGCTACCTGTTCAGAGTAGAAGCAAAAAATCTACTTGAGGAGTATCTCACTGATGGGCAATGTCAAGGACAACCTCCCTGTGAATCATCCAATCATGAGGATCTCTCATGGAAATTGTCTTCCACCAAATTGTGCTCCAAAGGAATATAAACCACCTGAAGCACAAAGTGATGGTGGAGAGTGAAATCCCAAGCTATAAGGACCATTCTGCAAAGATGGTAAGACTTAGTAGCCCCCTGCTTTTTTATGTACCACATAGGTTCATAGGTGTGTACTAGGCTAATGGCCCTGGAGCCTTTACAAGCCTAGCCCACAGGATTACCCTGGCATCATGCCACCCAATGAAAGTGGTGACTGTAAAAATCCCAAGGGGACCTGGAATTCACAGCGAATGCAAAGCCCAAAGAGTTAAAATCAGAGCTCTCATATTCTAGATATTGGTACCACTGAAATGGTCACGTATAGAGTCTGGATGTAAAGGTTCTGAAGAAGAGGAGGAAAATGAGGCAGTTGGCAAGGAGGAGACTGAGGTATTTCCAAACCATGAGATAACTGTTTTGGATAACTGAAAGTACCCAAGAATCTGTGGTGATTTGTTGCCATATCGGAAAAGAGAGTTAACCTGAGAGGAAAAGGAATTTTGATAAAGGGCAGAAAAGAAAGATTGCCAAAGAGAGGAAGACTTGTCTGGGAAAGAAGACTTCTGTCCATTGGAATCCTAAGGTGGCTTCTCAGGAAACACTGTTTTGAAAGGTTTCTTCCCCTTCAAGGATTGCTTATGATGCCCACACACAAAGGAAGTCTTAGAAAGGTATTTTCTTTATAAATTAGGATTAGTTGAAAGCATAGTCTGTTTACGGTCCTGCATAACCTTACCTTTCTCTTGCAAAGTTTTTAAAATTCTGCAGTAGCATTGACAAACAGATTCTGAGTGTCCAATGTAAAGTCCAGCAACTTGGCCTTAATATCCTCAGGGAGAGAGACTGCAACCTAAGCCAGGAATACCTCCTGGTAACTGACCCTGTCCCATACTCAAATTTCCTCTTTTTGGATGAGATGTAAAACAAATAACCAAGCAAAGAGAAATCAAGGAAGAGTCCCCAGTGGCATATTTATCTTCCCTAAGCTCTGTAGCTGATTCAATGTGACAAACAACTCAAAGACAGAATTCAAAAACAGTGTTTTGACTAGAGGAAAAGAAGTTCTGAGGATTTGATGTTTGTAACTCACATACCTTACACCTCGACCACAGGACATACATCTGACATACAGTGCTTTGAAGGCCAGGGTTTTGGTGTGCTGGCTGGAGGTATGGCTGCATCCTCGGCAAGATATCCCTTTTGTAAGGAATACTGCAACAGTGATAATGAAGGACATCTATTGATATCTGTTTATTAGATGCAGCAGTTAGAAATAAGAAACAGATTTGTTGTTGTTCAATGTATTTTTTATTCAAACTTTTAAACAAGATTATGTGGTACTGAAGGCCAATTGTGTAAGTGAATAAGTGAAAGGGACACAGTAGTCATTTTGGTATGAATGGAAAACATCTACAATTATACTATTTATTATTTATTTGCAGTAGTGTGTGTCTGTGTGTGTGTGTGTGTGTGTGTGTGTGTGTGTGTGTGTGTGTGTGTGTGTGTGTGTGTGTGTGTGTATGTATATATATATATATATATATATATATATATATATGTATGGGCAGTGGTAATAGAACACAATTCTCAAAGCAAAATAAAGTTATGTTTTCTGATATTTAATTCAGTGATTGAAATATATTTAGCTGGATGTAGTAACATCAGGATAAATATTACTGTGGGTATAATTTATTTAATTATATGCAATAACACATCATAAGTTATCTGCAGAACTGGCTATTGGGGTGAACTGATCATGTTTCTTGTTTGGATTTAGTACACGCATATATGAGAGAACAAGTTGAAATACATTACTGTGATTATGATAATAACACCTTTACACGTAAGCCATACAAAGCAGGTGGCTATATTTTTGGTTGGGAGATACAGAGGTAGGATATGCCTGAAAATATTGATCAGTTACATGATCGTTTATATGGCTAGTTTATGAATATGTATGTTTATATGAGCAGACAGTTGAAATAAGCTGCTGAGCCCACTATGCTTTTCACCTTCTGTCCAATTTTATATAAGAGATGTGCAATGGCTGATTAGCTTTTATGGGGTAATGCCACCCACAACAGAATCACATTACTTTTTTCTCTAATTTAGTTTGGCAATTGAGGTGGGGTAGACTGGGCATAGCAGAAAGATGATACATATGACTGTGGTCTTTATACAGTATACTTCAAGCACATCAAGGGTAAACAGCAGAATCAAAGCACATGTGAAACCAAAAATATGAAGTACATTAGTGTGATCATATGCTACTTTATGTTCATTAAAGATATAAAAAGAAGGTAGCTGCATTTTTGGGTGAGGTTTAGAGAGACAAGATGTATTTGTAAAAGCATAAGGCTGTTAGATAATTATTGAGTGATCAATGCTATTGCAGGTATATGGGCAGTATATGAGTTTATGACTAAGCTGAAATATTTTACTGCACCTTTCACTTTATTTACAATATTACATAAGATGTGAAAATAAACCATCTAAATATACTAGAATCCATCCCCATCGAATCTAATGCTGTTCTCAAAGGCTTCAACTATCTATCCATATATTGGGAAATTCACATTACTACAAAAAAGTACACCCAATACTTCCAAGATTTCACCACTACAGACTCTTGGGTTCAGATGCTGCTTTCCCCAAATAATGTTTATAAAAGTACTAGATTTGATTCTCACAGTTAGAGCCCCATTTTGCTCTACACCCAGAGTTACCCTCATACTGATCAGGTCTGTCCACCATTCAATAGTATTTACAATGAAGGCGAAACCCACTCTGCCTGCCAATCTTATGGTCTTTAGAGAATGTACTTGAGATAGCTGATAAACTGATGTGATATAAAAACCCCTTCCACTTAAGAACCCAGTAGCAAACACAGCTGCATTTATTGACAGTTTCTGTTCACATATTAATGCATGCATAGAAAATTGATCATTATCTGATATAAATATAATACTGAATTTAGGAATAAACTATAGTGGAAACCTAATATAAACAAACTACGTAACAAAAGGAAAAACATTGTCCTGAGAAATAAAGCTACTACCTCTCATTCCAGAAGTAAATGTAAGAAGTTAAGGAAACAGCTTGGGCACAAAATCAAATTTCCAAGGATAAGTATGATCTGAAATGAAAACTGTCACCTGTGTAAAGTATAAAGCCTTTTTCAAATATGCTAAAAACTGTAGGAGCAATACCCAACACCACACTGATCTAATACACACCAACACCTACATAGTCACTGAGAGCATAACAAACACACTAGCAGATAAATTTAGCTCAATCTGTACCATCTGCACCCCCAAACTATCCCCCATGTCGCCATATCTGCAACCACCACATAGATCAATCAGAGCAGGTCATAATATTCAAAGAGATTAGCATTAGCTTTATGCATCTGGACAATGTACCTAGCTGTTTTTGTGTCAGCAAGCCCCCTGCACCCCAACTGTGGAGGGCTGTGCCCGCACCCCTTGCATATTATATATACCAACTCCAAAATCACAGTGAGGAAAAGGGTACATTTTCCAGTATGCACTGTACAGTGATCTCTATTAATAATGTTGATGTTATTTCAGTCAATGAATACTCATTTTCGCTAAATTAACTTTGAACACTTTCAGTTCGGCATTACGAAACTTTAAAAACAAACATTTGACCAAACCATATGTGTCTAAGTGCAATTCCACATTATAATAGTAAACCCCCCACACACACACACACACACACACACACACACACACACACACACACACACACACACACACACACAGACATCCCTACATATCTACCTCTTACATACACATAGACACACTCCTACCTACCAACCTCTTACACACACTCACACACATACGTACATACACACACACACACACACACACACACACACACACACACGACCTACCTGCCTCTCTTACACACACCTACTTCTTACTTGTCTGTCCATGGTATATATTACAAACATCTTTTACTCAGACTGCATGTGCTCACACACTCCCACATGCACACAAACACACACACACACACACACACACACACACACACACACACACACACACACACACACACACCTCCTACTTATCCATCTGTGGTCTGCAGTATAAACAGCTTCCTGTATTAAAAGTCTGCACACATGGAAGATGAAGATGTAAACAGGTCATGAAGGCACAACAGATTGTGACTGACCCTCTTTACCCGGGCCAGTAATCAATCCTCACACTGACACTGGTGAGAGATTGTCAATAAGAACAGGAATGGATTTACACAGTATTTTCATATGCAGGTCTCTGCATCAAGCACAATTTCCCCCAAAGAGCACACCAGGAGTACATGCCAGACCTGGGACTGGACTCACTGTCTCTCCAGATCCCAAACAAGATTCACTTTGGAGCACTGTGCCCTAATTCCAAGTAACTGACACGCCCACACCTGGGTATTTGATTTTCTCACACACACACACACACACACACACACACACACACACACACACACACACACCTGGAAAATGATGGCACAGATTTACTAACTGTGTCCCTTTATGTCCAGACAATAAGGTAACTATACTGCCACCAGTCAGTCAATATCAAGATGTTATAAGGGTATCCAATTACACCGAGTAAAGTCAATACCAATATAAATAATAGCGTGTAATCCAAGCAGCAAGGCTTTTTGGAGTGGCCAAAGTGTCACCAAAATAGGCACAAGTACTCTCAAGAAGTTAAAAATAATCTCTAAAAGACCAGCCACAATGAAATATATAAAATATTTAATAAAAATAATAAAATAGAAAACATGAGAATATTAAATATCTAAGTACAATAAACATCAGAGTTTCAATCACAGGAGAAATAAAAATAACAGTTGAACGGATTCAAACAGATGCAGAAAAACAATAATTAATCACACTATTTCCTCACTGTCTAAAGAATAACTGTTCCCTAAGAAGCTTAATTAATACAGCAAGGCAAAGCTGAGATGTTTACTTCTACTAGGCAAGGTGATGAGCTTCCAACTACTGAACTGAACTGTGATAACTGTCAAAGATATTTATATCAGATTCCTACGTAAAGAAAAAAAACAAGCTGTTTTGTGACCTCCATCCTCTCAGTGCTGGTTATAGAATGACATCACATTTGATCACCTGACTCTGGTGCAATAAATATAGATCTGTTGCAGTATCTGAAAGTTAAAGAACAATTTCAAAAACTTCTACTCTTCCCTTCCAGAATTCTTTGTTTAAACATAAACATTTAATCAGTTATAACAACACTGTTGATAGATTTTTAACATAAGCATCTGTACAAATCAGTGTAATAGTCAAATGACACAAAAGTATTTACAAAACTCCAGCTAACTATGCTGGCAAATGTTACACATCTGCTGCCCTATTCTCTGTGGCACAGATGGCAATACCTCACATCATTGCAAGTCTCCCCCTTTGAAGAATCCAGCTAGGTTTTCAAGTGACCGTGGAAAAATGTCGCTTGAGAGAAATGGGCCTGTCTGGGAACATATTAACCTATATCCTGTTTTGACAGTCCATCTGCATTGTCATTGCTGTAATCTGGACTGGCTAATACAGGGGGTCCTCCCAAAGCCCCTTTAACTTTTTGGAATGCCTGCTTGCAGGCTGGGGTCCATCCTATTTAATCTATCCTGTTTTTCCTTATGAGGTCTGTGAGCGGAGCTTCTATTGTACTATAATTGGGAACGAACATTCTATAGTTTCCCACTGTCTCCAAGAATGCCCTCAGCTGCTTATTGGTAGCAGGGTCAGGCCACGCCTGAATAGCTTCCATTTTGGCAGGTTCTGATGTAATCTTAGCAATCCACACTCTATGTTCCAAGTAGGAGACCTCTGCCATACACACCTGACACTTACTGGGCTTAATTGTCAACCCTGCCATTTTCAGTCTATCCAGGACCCCCCTGACATGCTGAAGATCCTCTTACCAGGAATGGCTTTAGATGGCAATATCATCAAGGTAAGGAAGGGCATAATTTCCTGCTCCAGCTAAGATGCAATCTACCAGCCTCTGGAAGGTTCCTGTAGGATTTTTCATCCCAAAGGGCATCTTTATGAACTCATATAATCCACAAAGGCTGACCTTTCTCTAATGAAGGGCACCAATGGCACTTGCCAGTGGCCCTTAGTCAGATCAATAGTGGTCAGATACTTAGCCCCACCCAGCTGCTCTAAGGCTTCATCTGTCCTAGGCATGGAGTAAGCATGTGACTCTATGTGACTGTTTAGTTTTCTGTAGTCCACGCAAAATCTGATGCTACCATCTTTCTTTGCTACCAGCTCCACTGGGGAGGCTCAGGGACTGATAGACTCTTGGATTACCACAAATTCCAACATTTCCTGTATCTCCTCCCTCACAGTCTGTCTGACTCACTCAGATGCCCTGTAAGGGGCCTCCTTGATAGGCCTTTAGGGTCATGTATCCACATGGTGCTGCACCAGGTGGGTGCACACAGGTTTCCCAGTGAATATACCCCCAGACCTGTGCAACACTGCTTGAATTTATTGAACCTGGGTAAGGGACAGCTGCTGAAATATTGGTACCCCTTCCACAGAGGTGTCACTCCAAGCCTCACTGAGGAGATCAGTCACCAGATCCCCCTCAGACTCCTCCTGCCATCCATTGCAAACACTCAGCACTAGGGCCTCCCTGTCATGTTAAGCCGTCATCATGTTAACATGGAACAGTCTGTGCCCCTGCATCCTGCCTAGTAGGTTCACCATGTAATTAGCATCACTGACCTTCCTAACCACTTTGAAGGATCCCTCCCAAGCTGCCTGCAGCTTGTTGTGTCTGACAGGAATGAGAACCATTACCTGTTGCCCTAAAGCATACTCTCAGGTTTGAGCATTCCTTTCATACCAGATCTTTTTCTGCTGTTGGGCTTCTGCCAGGTTCTTCTGGGCCAAGCCCATTAGCTCCAAAGCCTTGTCCTGAGACGTATGCCACAATGGACTCCTTGTGAGATTCACAGTCATCCTCCTACTCATTCTGAATCAAATCTAAAGTCCCCCTCACCCTATGCATACAGCAACTCAAAGGGTGTAAAACTTGTGAATTCCTGGGATTCCTCTCTGTATGCAAATGGTAGATGGAGCAAATATTTGTCCCACTCTCTGTTAAACTGATCTGTAAATGCCCGTAGCATGATTTTTTGTGTAGAATTTAACCTCTCCATTAATCTGAGGGTGGTAGGGGGTGGTCTTTAAGTGTTTCATCCACAAAGCTTCCACAGACAAACCAGCAGGCCTGACATAAATTGGTACCTCTGTCAGTTAGTATTTCTCTCAGGAAACCTACCCTGCTGAAAATCTCTAACAAAGCATTTGCCACCATCTCTGCCACGATAGAGGCCAGAGTTACCGCCTCAGGGTATCTAGCAGCATAATCTACTACCACCAGGATATACTTCTTCCCTGTGGAACTTGGGGTACTCAGAGGCCCCACAATATCCATTATTACCCTCAGAAATGGCTGCTCAATTGCAGACAAAGGCATAATCAGAGATTTGACTTTGTACCCTAACATGTCATGAGCTATGGCTAGAAGTGTCAGATGGCAGTCTCTAGGGCCTCCCAATTGCTGTATTACCTCACCCTCTGGCCCTCCTTCAGAGATCCACTGTCTATACAGTAACTCTTTGTTCCAGTTTACAGACTCCCCTTTTCCTTGAGCATCAGGTGTCTCCTTATCTACCTCCCTCAAGCTTTGTAAGGTAGGGTCTGAAAGCTGAGTCTGTCTCAACTCCACCTTTATGACCATTCCCAACTCCCCTTCTACAGGAAGCCTAGTATCTTCTGACAGCGGTGCCTCACTATCAGCCTGGGTAATACCATTCACCTCTGTCCTTGGAGTCACCCTGTCCACAGGAACATCAGTACCTACCAGCATTTGTGGCTCACTTTCAGGCTCACTGCTACAGGGTAGCTCCCTCCCTGAAATAGCCACATCAGCAGCACCAGTTTCAGGTTTGGGGTATGTCTGGGTCTCCCCCAGGCTACCAGACCTACATGCCTGTCTCCAAGCCTGATTGAGTGTAACTGCATACACACAAGGTACTGCATTATTAAAATCATTCCCTATCAAGACATATGCAGGAATATCCTCAAACACAGCTACCTGCTTGTTTCCTTTTCGACCCTCCCAGTCAAGGTGAACCCTAGCCAAAGGTACTTGGAATGGGATCCTTCTAAAGTTCTGATCGCAGTGGACTGACCACACAAGTACTGCTCCTCTTTAACCACTGCAGGCTTCACAATAGTTATGTCAGAGGCTGTGTCTCTTTCAGTAGTGGGCTGTCTTCCCTCCACTAAGATAGGATACAAATTCCGGTAATAGTATAGTACCCTGTTGTCTCCAGACAACTTACTAGAGGCACATTGTTATTCCCACTTGCTGGTTCCCTCACCTTTTGTTCTCCACCTTGCTTAAGTGGACATTTGTATGCTACATGGTCCCTCTGGTTATATTTAAAATGTCTAACCTCTATTCATAGGATCATAAGATCACAGGAAAGTTACTAGGCTAATGGCCCTAGGGCCCTTACAAGCCTTGCCAAGTTCTTACCCTTATCTCCACAATCAGCACCTATTGTCCCTGTCCAAGAGGGACACAGGTGGAACCCCCAGAGTGAATTTATGGTCACCCATCCAATTGTCCACATTGCGTTTGAAGAGGACCAAAGAGGTGCTCTGTTTGACATGAAGTGGGAGTCTGTTATGGATATGCAGCATTTCCAGTACAGAAGGGTCAGAGACTGCCTTGTATGCAAGGCAGAACTCACCTCTGAGTAGTCTGCATGAAACAGAATAAAGTGACAGTGAATTTAAATGATTCCCACAGGACAGATGCTGAAGACCTTGAACTTTCCTTGTGAGGATCATTTGTGGTTACTGGCTGTGTACCTGAAATTGTGGCTTACCCTGTTACTGGTAGACCCTGTTGGGGTGATTTAGGCTGCCCACCATGGGTTCCCTTATATCCATGTGCAGCACTGGATATCTCTTTCTTGTGCAGTGATGCCCTGCTTGCTAAGTAGAGACTCCCTTTTCTCCCCAGCTCATCTTCAGAGTTACACTCTTGGTCTACCAACCAAATTCTGTTGTCCTCAGGCAAAGTACTATGGGCTTATTCCCTCATCAAAATGTCTGCCAGTCTTTCAAAAGTTGTGACATGACACCCACTCACCCACCTATGAAAATAAGTGTTTAACTCAGCAATATGATCACATACACTTTCATCTACCTTGATTCTATGCTCATGAAACTTTTTTCTGCAAGCTTCAGGTGCTAACTTATAACAGTTGAAAAAACATTCCCTGGGATTCATGAAGCTTGTGCCAGGCACAGGCATAGTGTAGGTGGTATAATGCCAAATATGGCCACCGAGTGATTCAGGTACAATCCAATTCCACGTGCACTACCAGCGTAAGCCAGATCTGCGCAGCCCTTGGCTCAGGTATGCTAATCACCCCATGTGCAGTATTGCAGCATGCAAATGAAGGTACATAGCGGTTCATGAAGTGGTGCAGACATATCGTAAGCCTACAGAAATATAAACCAAAAAAAACAGTTTACATTTTGCCAAACAGAACATCAGAGCTATGAAAGCGGACCAGACTCATGTATTACAAAGTTAACATATGCCAATGGCTAAATATACAGCCAATGGCATAAGAAAAGATGCACAACACCTAAAAAACAACATTTAATGTCATGTCCACAGTAATGCAAAGTACAACCACAGGGCATGTGTGCGCAAATGGGAACATAAGGAAAATATATACAAATGTCAAAAAATCGCAATGTAATACAAATCATGATTTCACCATAATACTCAATGGTATGCATGGTACACCACAACCAAGCTGCAAGGGTTGCTAAGGGTCTGTGACAGTGTTTGGCATGGTAACTGTGAATTAGTAGTCAATGCTATGCAAATGAGGCAAGTAATAGTGAATCGCAAACGTCCCACCGGACTAAGGATGTACCATACGGCGCAGCGCTCCAACACCGAGGAGTGGTTTGGAGGTATACATGACATCAACAGTGCGGTGTGCCACCATAGCTGTAAGCACATTGGAGCAATGTAAATCTGGGCTGCCCGTTGCTAAGCAAAGCTGCAGGATAGGGGTGGGGATGTAGGTGTAGCATTGTTTAGCTGAGAGCACACATGGTGCCCAAAAGCGCATGTGTACATGGATGAAAACGTGCCCAAAACCCGGTAAGCGGACACACAAGCTGCGCACCACAGCTCAAACAGGAAGGTTAGGGGAAGAAAATAAGGAAATGCCATAATTGGAGTACAACTGAACAATTAACACCCATTAACTCACAGTGGGCAATCGATGGCAGCTAACAAGTCTGCTCGCAGCAACCTGCAGAACAGGATAGGGGAGGTGTCGGATTGCAAAGAAAAGAGAACTGTCACCGCAGAGCAAAGCAAACCTGCAGTAGATTGGCCATAGAACACATTTTGCAAGATAAGCCAGGATTTGGAAAGTACAAAAGAAAGCAGGCTGCTGGATGCAAGCCAGAAAATGGGAGGGGAAATGTTAAGAAATGTTAAGGGAAGGGCAAGAGGTAATCCACGGCAGCTAAATTTAATTCAACACCAAAGGCACCACAATAGCAGTACCTGTGGTAAAACACATAAGATACCCTGCAGCTCCGATTGTACATACACACCCTATGACATCATCAGTGTTCAAAGCACAATAGTATAAAGTGTGAAGGCACCTCACACACACCTGTGTATTCCCAAACACTGCACCATCGGTGTAAACAGATGGGGAACCTTTACAATGTACATGTTGGGAGCTGCCATAGCTGTGATTCATCACCATGTGTTAGAGACTGAAAGTGTTGTGGAGGATGATGCTGACAACCACCGCAGGCCCCGGAGGAGGAGAAGAGTGCTCAGACCAAGGGTAACCTACCAGGGGCTACATGATCTGGAGATAGTAGAGCATTACAGAGTGGACAGGGACATCTTACAGCAAATAGTTGAGCTGTGCTGGCCACGCCTGAGATCCAGAAACAACAGAGGGGAACCCATCCCAGTGGACACGAAGGTATGTGTAAGCTTGAGAATACTGGCCACAGGTACCTTTCAAAGGCCAACTGGAGATATAATGGGGATCTCACAGGCATCAGCATCCAGGGTACTCCACCAGTTCCTGGATGCCATGTTACTACATGCCAATGAGCATATACACTTCCCCCGAACTCAGGAGGAATTGGCCAGCAATATGCGTCTCTTCCACCATGTGGCACACTACCTGGAGGTACTGGGTGTGATAGACTGCACGCACATACATATCAAGTCACCACCCGGTGAGCATGGTAGGCACTACACAAACCGCAAGGGATACCACTCCATCAACTGCCAGGTCGTGTGCAATGCCCAGGGCATTATCATGGATGTGTGTGCTGGTAGCCCTGGAAGCTACCATGACTCCCACATCTGGCATGCCTCACAGCTGTATCAGGTATTTGTCAGGAGGGACATCACATATGACCACCTTGTGGGGGATGCTGGCTATGCACTGGAGCAGTGGATGATGACTCCCATCAGAAATGCACACACACCCATGCAAGAACGCCATAATGAGGCACACACACAAACCAGAATCATCATAAAGCATGTGTTTGGGATGCTGAAATCACTGTTCTGTTGCTTGGACATATCTGGTGGAGCCTTGCAGTACTCTCCAGGTACGTGTGCCGACATCTTCATAGTATGTGCCATGCTACATAATATGATCCTGCTGAAACAGCTGCAGCAGGGACATAATGGTGAAGGCCCTCACAGCCCACCGCAATTGCCAAGGCCATCACAGGCACAGAGGGATTCAGACCACGAACACCCTGTGCCAGCCCCAGTAGGCAGATGTAGGCGTGCCCAATATGCCCATGCCTTGGCAAAGAGGGAATGTATAGCACATACACTGACAGTGTAGGCCCCTATGGACTGACACACCTCTCCACCTGCACGCACAGTAAACTGGATGGCACACACACATGACCACCTGTAAATTGTAATGTATAGGTGGCCTACTGTGTGAATCCTACATAGGCAGCCCTCAACCATTTCACACACAACAGCTATTGGAACAAGGAAAGTCAACACCTGAACAGTACACGCACCTAACAGCATATGTTGATACTGTATGTATAGGTTCCTAGGTACATCAGTAGGTACATGCCTGATTGTCAGAGGCCATTCGTCAGCTGAGGCAAACAGTGTCTGCTGTCGCCACCCACATCGATTAACCAACTGTCCCTCAGTGGAGCAGAGCCAATTGCGGGATCCATGTGTATAATCACTGTTCCCCACACACTCTGCATGGATTCCCTGGTGTGTTAACGAGGGACTCCATATAATGTAATCAGGGATGTAGTGGCAAAGCATGGGGAGTACCCATGACAGGTATCTGTCACCCCAGCATGCTCCACCTATGGTTGTGTGAAGGTGTAGCACATTATAGTGTGTGGCTCACTGTGACACAGATTCCCATTGCTGGAGCACATCCATTAAACATCACTTGGACATCCATTAATAGGTCATATCCATATGTAAACTAACTGAGTTACACATTTGATTGCAGTATGGAGTAACACCTGTAATACAGTCCACATACAAAACACCATAACACGTGTACAAATCCCAGATGCCCAAGTGGTAAAGGCACTGACTGCCGTGCATGTTCCCGGTTCCACGTCCTGCAAGGGCCGTTACTTAATCCCGAAGGCACAAATAATGGATATTGGATGCAGGTCATCAGATCAGGTTTAGCACATGTTAGCGGGTTTATGCGTTGGCAAGTGCTGGTCAGCGTTGTTTAAACATGACTATATGGATATGAGCGAAACAGGGCTAAGCTTTGCTGAATATCGCGCAGATCACGGTCAGCGATGTCCAGAACAGGTGAAACTAGCATTATTCACCCCTGTACTAATAGTGCCTGCTCTGAAAGGTAAAACGACCACTGCCAGGAGTAGAACACGCAATCATGTACACAATAACCTAACACTAAGCTACCTGTGATGTACCAACGGCAGGTGTGTATTGTGACAGGTTAAAACACAAACGTGCGGAGTTCAGGAAACAGTATACACTGCCATGTACACAACGAAAGGTGTGTTCACTCTCCCTCTCTCTCTATATAGATATATATATATATATATATATATATATATATATATATATATATATATATATAAATATATATATATATATATATGATAGAGATAGAAAGGGTGATAATGAGATATATGTTGATATATACAGAGTCACCTATATCTGCAAATATATAGATAGGTCAAAGACATGTACACAACCATGGAGGTACAAATAAATAGGATACTGCCAACTACCGAATGTTTTACATACCAACACATGTAATCACGATGCTTAAAGACCGAAAGACCACAGTACCGGAACACTAGAACCACGAGTAATATTATCACGATGTTAAGGGACATTTAGTTATCGCTGCCGGTGCTGCGGTCCAGGTAGGTACTGTGTTCAAGTGTGTTTGTGATTGCTGTAGTCTGTGTAAGTGTGTGTTGAGGGTGCCATGTGCGTTTCCGTGGGACTGTAATGTGTGTGTGTTTGCATCGTGTGTCTGTTAGTGCTAACTCGGAGGTAGATCATTACGGTAGGTGTGGTCATAGCTGGCCGTAGGCATACAGTTACCACCTGTCCCACTTTGAGAGGGACAGCCCCTCCTTGGGCAGTTGTGTCCTGATAACAAATATTAAAAAGGGCAAATGTTCGAGATTGTAGGACATAATTATGTCCCATATATTATGTAATAGTTGCATTAAATAGTTATTCCTGTATCTAAAATACGTAAATGTTACAAGAAACATGATAAGTAGCTAAAGTGCTACGAGAATAAGTATGTTCTATCCTGGGTACTGACCGTGGGTATGTGTTGGCCTCTAAACACCGATGTGTGTCCTGCAAATGTCCCACTATGGCTCATAGGTTCATACTAAGCTAACTGCCCTTGCGAGCCATTTTAAGCCTAGCCAATTATCCCTTGTGAGATTCAAACCCTGCACCTTGTGTTTGTAAGGCAAACACCTTAACCATTAGGCCATCCTCCCAACCCATTTGAAAAGGTGGAACCAGTTAACAATGGCTCAATGTATAAGCCTGCAACAACCATAGTTTTAGTCTACTAAATGATAGGTCTTCAATTAGGGAAGGAGCCCGCACACACATATGGAATATGTAGAAATGCAGTCCCCACAAACCTGTATATGCTATGTACACCCACCTACATCTCCCCCACACTCGAAACAATTGCAATACAGACTGTAATAACATCACAAACATCCACTCACTCAATTATATCTGCAGAAGCGTTAACATACCTTTTGAGAGACACACTTGTAATGGCACCATGTGAAATTGTAGCTGTTGTATAATGGAACAGATGGCGATGTTACAGGTTTTGTTTGCAATAGTCCCTTATTAGACGGTTGAGATGACAGGTACACTCACATGTAAAACCACATACTCTAGCCGTCACACACAATCCACGGGGGACATGAATTCAAAATATCTGTGTCTCTCCAAATAGCAGTTGCAATTCCTCACAACAAAACACATACAGGCCGTCTCTCTTGAAAGTAGGGCAAAAGGCCAACGCCCAAGTGGAGTATTCAATTATACCCCACTGTTGCCGCGTAATTGGTGAATGGAGTAGCTGCACAGCTGATGTGCATGTAATAATTTACTCAGGAACACCAGTTGGTGGCAGGATACCACATGTTACAGGTATCTACGTATATAAGGATGACTTGCCATACATTCAAACTGTATGCTTATACTATAGAACTGTTTAAACAGGAAAGGTGTAAGACAGATATTTACGAAGACTCTGAATGCTAACAAGGTATGTAGAACACTCAGTATGTTAGTGTATGTAGAGCCTGTTCTGTATTAATTAAAGTGTACGCAATGCATAAAGTGGGAAAAGGTATTATGTAGTGATGTCTTGTTGAGCATAGTAAGGCTTGTAGAAATTGTGTGTCCTACTGTGGGCCACAAGGTAAACATCTCATACACCACAAGGGATGCTACATGAGGGCTTTAAACACAACAATTCCACACCACCCGCCGTCAGTGGTAGGGTTTGTCCAACAAGTACATGCCATAGCAGGGAATAGTATATGTTGATATACTGTCACAGTAGGCATGTGTATGGGCATGTAACGAGAATAACATGCCTAACGTGGTCCTGCTGTGCAAGTTTGCTTTGCATTATGGGATAATGTTTAAAATATGTGTAATGTACAGTATTGTAGGTAGATATGTCAGATATTTTACACAGCATAACTGTTATACCATGCAAACAAAAGGTATCGTCTATTGGCATGCACAATACACAATAACAGGATACATATGGCTTGTAGTCATGGGACACTGTAGCAGCATGATAGCTAATTGGAATGAAAGAGCTACTCAATTATCCATGTACAAAGGACATGTAATAGCTTCACAGGTTCATAGTTAGGTACTATGCTGTCTGGCCAAGTCCATTTGTAAGCCCAACTACAGTGTTTTCACCGCCGGCACCTCCCTAGGGTAGTGTCCTGTGTCTGTGAACAGCAGAGCCATTTGTTACCTGCACCTGTGTACAGTACAGCCACTGCAGTGATCCCTGGCATACATGTCTGTCTCCCATCCACCAATCGAGGTATCTCATGAAGAGTGCTATTGAGGGTCCCTGCTTGATGTACATAGGAATCATGTTCCAAAGCATGGTGAGTGTCCAGTTCAGAATTGTATCCCTCAAGCACGTCCCACTCATCGTTGCATTTGTGTACATATCCCTGAGCATTTTGCTCTCAGTGGCTTTTGCTTATGTTGCTTATGTGGAGTATATCCATCAATATTGTTGTGGACATGGGCCCTGTATGTTCAGCAGAGGCCACCCCTGAGTATGTAGTATGCAAATGTGTACAGTTGTGGTGTCTGTAGTTGTGCTGCATACGTCATCCTTCGGAAGTCAATAATCCTCACAGTGTGTTAATGTTGTGGTATGTAAAGCTGTTGCTGTTCTGTAAGGTACACCCCAAAAGGGGTGTTGTACCCTTGAATGTGTTTCATACATCAGGAGTATAGAGGTACAATGGGTGCCTTTGTTCCAGCTACAAACCCATTACAGATTAGGGTGGCCACGTAGAAGGATATCCATGCCACATTGGCAATATGGTTATCAAAGGAGTGGGTGCTATATACGTGTGTACTAAGATCCCGTATAATGTCACATGTATGTAGGGGACTACCACCTATGTGATAGTCATTGGGTGACTGGTGTAATCCAAAGTGGATGTCTATGCACCTTGTGTCATGCAGCTTGAGGCCATGTTATCGACACCAGGTATCCGTCACAGTGACACCCTTATGGAGGGTGTCTGTATCAGCTGGTGGATCAATCATGGCTCCTTGTTTGCAGTCGTCTGTAAACCTATTCAGGAAAAGTCCCTCTATGCTAGCCTGTAGCTCAGGGAAGCATAT
This sequence comes from Protopterus annectens, assembly GCF_019279795.1. Classification (NCBI taxonomy): domain Eukaryota; kingdom Metazoa; phylum Chordata; order Ceratodontiformes; family Protopteridae; genus Protopterus; species Protopterus annectens. Next base: position 972,723,229 of record NC_056726.1, on the reverse strand, counting down.
ACCGAACATGAGGGGCCCTATGACCGAGGACTGGGATACGCCAAGTGTAACTGAATTACAGTAGGTACTACAGTATGCTACCCTCACTGTGTGGGTCCTGTCCGTGAGCCACTTTGCATAACATCTTGAGACGTAGGGGTCGATGTGCAGGTGGATGTGTATGTTGTAAATACCAGAATGGAGAACGGTGCTGAAAGCCAATGAGAGGACAAGGTAGGCTGTGTGGACCCCCTTACCATCATCAACTACCTTGGTAACTGTATCAAAGGAGTCCACCAGGTGTAGAAGCCATGGTCTGGCCCTAACAAATCCAACCTGGGTGGTATCAAAGGTCTGGAGCCCACCAATGTCGCTGTGAATGACTTCCATGACGATGTGCCCCATAGCCTTGCAGAACAGTCCAGTCAGGCATATATAGGGCAATAGTCCCTCTGGTCCATCGTGGCGCCACCTGTGTGGAGTGTGATAACTGTTGCTGTGTGCCATTCAGGGGCCACAATGCCTGATACAAGGCTATTAGTGAATCTGGTGGCCAAGTAGAGAGCCATGTCATTCTGAGGTTTGTGTAAATCGCAGCCTGGGATGTTGGATGGTCACATGGAGTCTGTGTTCCAGGCCTTAGAGAGTGCAGGTTGAAACTGCATAGTTGTGACTGCAGGGACTCTGCATTGTTCCTGTATAGATTTTGGCCCCGTAGGGAGTGAGAGGGGTGTAAAGTTAGCATTCAACCTATCTGCCAGGATGTTGCCAATATCAGTCGGTTCTGTAATGTTCCTGCCTAACCGTCGTATGTCAGAGCAGATGTGGGTATTGCCATAGAGTACTGACATACCTCCATAACACTTTGTGGTAGTCCTTGGAATGTGTCGCAGTAATGTTTATGTAGCTAGCTTTGGAGGATGTGATAAGGGATCCCGGATTCCTACTGAGGCTGACCAGGGAGCTACCCCACCCATGGGATTGTACTCCACTTTACAACAGCCTCCACCTTTTGTTGTACATTATGTCCATGGAACTGAACCCCCAGAGTGGCATCCGTTATCTGGTGGGTACCATCATGGCTCTGTTTGGGATAGCATGATCCATGCAGTCATGTAAGTGCTAATGAAGTGCAGTGGTGTATGTTTCAGCGTTTGTAACTACATTGTCCATCTGCACGGGTGTCATGACGTTTACTACTGCTGTCATAAGATGTCTGAAGTTGGCCTTGTAGAAATATTGTACTGTGTATTCCGTGAAGGGTGTGGTGCCGGGATGTGGATAACAAGGGTGATTAGCATACGTTCGGAAACTACCAACGAGGGGATAACCCCAGGTGTGGAACACCAGTCACATGTTGGTAATGTCCATGTCTAGGATATTGTTGGCCTTGGTGGTGGTGTGTATGGGTTTTTCCAGCCGTTTGGAGGTAATGAATCCCAGAAAGTGTTGGCCTAATGTGTCGGTACATGAGTAGGTATCCCAGTTAAGTGTGGGGTAGTGTCAGTCTCACATCAGTAGTTCCTGTCTGAACCCTACTGTCCAGTACACCAAGAAATGAGGGCCGGTAACTGTGGGGTATGGTGTGGAATCCGTAACAAGTTGCAATGTGTATAGCAGTTCTGGCCACAGTTAGTTGCACATGGAATACCTCTGATGCATTGTGCTAAGTAACCAGCCTGGAGGTGTGTACATCCTTGTGAAATATGGACACACTTCCGCCGTGGGTGTTCCAGTCCTGGTTACATGACTGAAAGGTGTGGTCTGCGTATAACCTGTCAGTGCAGGTGTGCTCTCCGGAGCCTAGAAGCAGGTCCCAGTCACTGCAGAGATATCGAAGTGGTCCATTATAAGCAGTGCCTCGCCTGAGTGCATTAGAGATAAAGATGTCAAGCATTGAGTAACATTACCCTCAGCTTTTGCTTGCCTGTTCCTGTTCTGGTGGTGAATATGTTATTGGAAACTGTCCTAGACAGGCAGTATAGGAGCAGCAAGAGCCTTACATGTTATCCGTAATCCCAGGGCCGACAGGTGCAGGTCATCTGTGCCAAAGCATCATGTTTTGTCGACCATGCCATTCAAAGCTAACAGATACTGGATGCCTGTGGAATGACAGCAGAAGCATAGGCAACTGTTGAAGTGAAACATTCAGTCGTTGTACAGTGGTATCAGTCTGGATGAATGCAGAATGCTTCTCAGGGCTTGGGAGATACCTTCCTGGGCTACAAGACCGGAGAGCTATTGCATGTCCCTGTACATGTAGTCCAGGAAGTTACATCTCAGGGCAGTCACACTAACATGGAGAATGACAGTCAAATTGTACCTGGTGAGGTGTGGCATGAGTGCATAGGTTATGTTGCAGATCCTGTTACCCGATAGCCAGATGTAAGCGACTATCGCCTTGTGTAGCCTGCTGAGTGGGACATCAGTGTGGCCGCCTACAGAGTCACTTATGACTAGTGTGTTGGGTATGTTATTACACCCTATTGGCTGTAGTTGATGGGCACATGAGTCTGTAGGCTGTAAGTAATTGGTGTTGTGTTTGGTGATGGGGGCTTTCTCTGTTGCCTACACAGAGAGTATGGAGAGGTTCTGCAAATGTCGTAGTCATACTATGTGTGGCCTGTGGTGGTGGAGATCTAGTGAGATTATGTGATGAGTGGGGTGTGTTGCAAATGTTTAACATCCCTACATGAATGTCAGGTTCAGTCTGGGTTGGAGAGAGCATTACCCCCAGCATGGCTACATATGTGCATCTCCCACAGGCTGTAGTGTCATATGTTGGGAGCTGAGCATTGACTGTGTACATGAGACAATTGCTATATTGCCTCATGTTTGCCATATTCATCATATAGACAGGCAATAACACTGGTAATTGACACTTGGACATGCCTGTATATTCAACCATGTCTCACAAAATATGTGAGGTACATTTGTACAACAGCTGTTGTACTGTAAGCAAGCTGGAAATGTAAGGACAAACAGTGTACTTGTAGGAAATGAGTTGGAATGGGTGCTATAGTAATTAGTAGCTCATGAAGTGCTTACATGTTCTGAACAAGTGCTGAGCATGAATATGCAATACAGATAGGGTGTTGGATAATATAAACCCACTGCAACCCACAAGTGGAGACACCAGTCATAATGGGAGGCACTGTACTATTACCCTTCTGAGTATGGTCTGCAAGTCCATGAACCTTAATCAATGTAGATGTTAGTAGTACACATGTAGATGACAGTACAGATGATTTCTGTCAAATCCTCAAAAATTCTGGAAAGGAATCTCTACCCTTATCAATCCTGGCAAAACAGCCATCCCTAGCCCAGACCCCAACGCTTCAGACATTGATTTGGCTACACAATTTAACTCTTTTTTTCATAAATTCTATTTCCAAGCTAACTTCTTCATTCACTGACACCATTACATCCCCAATCTCACCCCAATCCTCTCATACCCCTCCCTCCACTCCTATTACTCCTCTCTTTCCCTCCACAGAACCACCTCCCTCCAATACCTCACCCCCCCTTACTCCTACTTTCTCACTAAAACCTATCCCCACATCTACCATAAAGAAGCTGATCCAGAAACTAAAGCCTTGCTCTAATGCCCCAGACAATATTCCTTCATACTTTCTTAGCATAGCAGCTGAAACCATTGCCTATCCCATTAGTATACTAATAAACCGCTCGATCCAAGAAAGCAAAGTACCCCAAATCTGGAAAAAGGCCTTTATCATACTTCTGCACAAAGGTGGCAATAATAATGATACTACAAACTTCCGTCCCATAGCTATTCTGTCTCCCATATCCAAACTCCTTGAAAAGCGTATCCATTTGCAGCTCCTTCCCTATCTCTTAGACAATCACCTGCTGACTCCAACCCAGCATGGCTTCAGACCCAGCCATAAGTACTATGACAGCCCTCCTCTCCTTCTTAGAAACCATAAACAAGGCCAGGAACTCTGGACATACTGTTTCTACCCTACTACTGGACCTCTCAAAAGCCTTTGACACTATCTCTCATAAACTACTCCTTAATAAACTTTCCCAACTTAACCTATGTCCCTCCTCATTAAACTGGTTCTCTAGCTACTTATCTAATAGATCTCAAGCTGTTAAATGGAAAAAAGCCACTTCCTCATTCCAAAGTACTCCAACTGGGGTCCCCCAAGGCTCCATATTGGGTCCTCTACTATTTAACATCTTCATAAATGATTTCCATAATTCTATACCATTCTTAAATATTATTCAATATGCAGACGATTCAACCATTATCTGCTCTGCCACATCCATTCTAGTACTCCAAAAACTCACACAAGATGCATTCTGTATCACTGAACAATGGATGAAAACAAACCATCTAGCATTAAATGCCTCTAAAACCAAATTAATGGTTTTTACTCCCTCTAAACACATCTCTGCCAACACAAACTCCTTCTCAATCACCAGTAACAACAACACATCCTTGGAATTGGTGCCAGAGACTAAGTTACTTGGGGTTCAAATTGACAGTCAGCTGAAATTCCATTCCCACATACAACTTAATATCAAAAAGACTCATCAAAAACTAGGTATGCTCTACCGACAAAATTATTTCCTTACACCCACTACTAAAAGAACTCTCTCTTCCTCATTCCTTGTTCCCTCTCTTCTGTATGGTGCCCCACTCCTGACTAACAGTCTTCCCTCAAAACACAACTCTCCTCATGCTACAATAAAATAGCCAAATTCGCTAATGGCCACAAAGCATCTACTCACCATTGCTTTTCTCTCCACAAACTAGCATGGTTAGAACTACACAACCAACTCATATATTCTCAACTCACTCTTGCCCACAAGCTCATCTTTAAACCCTTGCTATGTCCATCTCTTTCCAATACCTTTAAAATGCACCTTCCTATCAGACAACTCAGAACCAATAACCAGAACCTACTTGAACTACACATACCATTACGCCCCCCAGGTAAAAACTTCTATCTTATAGTTTAGCACGTCTCTGGAACTCCCTACCTCCAGCTATTCGTACCACCTTCAACCACTTTACATTCAAAAAATATCTTTACTCTCATCTACTAACGCAGTGGGAATGCTCCTGCACCCACCCTTCATAATTTCAATGCTCTTCCATCCACCCTCATATTTTCAAAACTACCTTATTTTCTTGCTCCTCCTGCTAAAAAGTTCCCCTGCATCTGCCTCTCCTATTGTAGTAACTTGCATCCTTCTATCTAGCTTCCTAATCTCAAATCAATCAATTTGTATGCCTTACCTAGCAATCTCATCTGAAATGTCACTTGAAATTTAGACTCTCAATGTGGACTTACTGAAACAAGTTTTATGTTTTACAGTAAGTACCACTTGTAAAGATACATTGATTCTATATCCTTAAACAGTAATTCTGTAAAATTCTACAATTACTGCAATATGACTCACTTTATAGTATGTACCATCTACAAACTGTAATTTGTACAATTCTGTAAATACTGCATTTTAACTCTGTATATAATGCAATCTGAATCACTTCTATAGAAAGTACCATCTGCAACAGTCAACACCAGTGTGATGCTCTGTGTAATTGTATTGTATTGATAACTTGATTGCTAATCTTTTATTACATTTGTATAACTATATAACCTTGTTAATGGAGCTTTTCTCCCCAGGACTCCATTGAAAACGGGTTCATCTTGGCCCAATGGACTATCCTGGTAAACCAACTGCAAATAAATAATAAATAAATAAATAAATTTCACACTGCATAGCATACCTGTGACAGGTCATAGGACATCATCACCTATACTGTGTTCCAGCTACACTGAGTATACTAGATGTACCTTCGTATGTCACAGGAGTGTTCTACCAGTGGCCTGTTGACAGAACAACACTACAAAAAGTGTCTGAGTGACATGTGCATATCACACCAGTGGCTGCTACAGTAAAACAGGGTTAATGTTTTGTACAGCCCCCTCATTGTAGCCCGTACCACACAGACAAATGGGAGGCATCTGCGTATGTAAGGATGTGAATGGCCATGACCTAGGAGCAATAGCTGTCTCAATGTTGTGGACAACATACAGAATGGGCTTTGTGGGTGAGGTGCGTGACATATGTGCACAATATGACAGCTGCTTATAGCATTGTCACCGCTAGGTTAATAATCCTGTACCCATTAACTACCACCTAGGCAGCGGTCAACATTATGGACACTGTGTGTAAGGGATGGTGCTGTGCAGTTTACCTCCCTGAGCTGGTGACGTCTCCAGGCCTATTAGGTAGTCATATGAGGCACCCAAGTCATGACAGGGTGCCATCCATGAGCATGGAGATCATTGGACGGGCATACTCAGCACTCGGGTGACCAATATCGGATCACATATCACCTTTAAGGGGTATTGGCCATGCGTGGATGGGCGACACCAGCCTTCACAATCCTCACCTCCACTATGCAGCATGCTGGCTACCTTGCATAAAGACATGTGCAACACTGTGATGTTGGACATTCTACACGCGCATATCCTGATCTGAAAGACATACGTCATGGACAGACCTCCCAACTGTTCCAAATTACTCGGTTTTTACCGAGTTTTGGGTCTCCCGCGATTCGAGTGGCACCTTCATTCGATTTTCTTTTATTTTTAAAGGTTTTGCGCTGGGCTGGCGTCATCACGTGCGCAATGGCGTCAGCGCCGTCAGGCTACCAGCCAGTGAATTGAGCTCAAAGGAGCTCGCGTCATCGTTTCCGGCTGGCTGGCGGTTAACTTTTAACCACGAAGAAGCTGATACAGGTAAATGGATGGCAGCAACATGGCGAACAGAGGGCCAGAATTAATGGCAGCGAGCGGAGCCGGGATTAGTGAATGGTGGCGAGCGGAGCCAGGATCAATGAATGGAGGCATGAAGAAGAGGACTGCAAGCGGAGCTGGGATTAATGGCAGCAGCAGCATGGAGAGTGGAGCGCGTAGCCTGGATTAATGAATGGCGGCATGAGGAACAGAGGAAGAGCACTACTCAGGGTAAGTGTGTGACTGTGTGTGTGTGTTGGCTAGAGGTATTCAGGCTCAAACCCTGTACCTTTAGTACAGGGTAAAAAACCTACTATCCTAGCCACCACCATTTCTACCACTGACATGCTAATGAATGATGGCCACTAAGATGATCCTGATGGGCTAGT